>NW_009599771.1:4045-36871 GCF_000690535.1 Cariama cristata | reverse complement strand
AAAGATGTCAAACAGTGCCAGTCCCAATAGTGACCACTGAGGAACGCCACTTGTCACTGGTCTTCACTTGGACATTGAGTCGTAGACCGCAACTCTTTGAGTGCAAGCATCCAGCCAATTCCTTGTCCATTGAGTGATCCATCCATCAAATTCATGTCTCTCCAATTTAGAGACAAGTGTGCTGTGCAGGACAGTGTCAAATGCTTTGCACAAGTCCAGGTAGATGACGTCAGTTGCTCGTCCCTTATCCACCAAGGCTGTAACCTCATTGTAGAAGGCCATCAAATTTGTCAGGCACAATTTTCCCTTAGTGAAGCCATGGTGGTTGTCACCAATCACTTCCTTATTTTCCATGTACCTTAACATAGTTTCCAGGAAGATCTGCTCCATGATCTTGCCGGGCACAGAGGTGAGACTGATTGTCCTGTAGTTCCCTGGGTCTTCCTTGTTTCCTTTTTTAAAAATGGGGTTTACGTTTCCCCATTTCCAGTCAGTGGCAACTTCCCTGGACTGCCACGACTTCTCAAATATGATGGACAGTGGCTTAGCAACCTCATCTGCCAGTTCCCTCAGGACCCACGGATGAATCTCATCAGGTCCCATGGACTTGCACACCTTCAGATTCCTTAAATGGTCTTGAACCTGATCTTCTTCTGCAGCAGGCAGTTCTTTATTCTCCCAGTCCCTGCCTTTGCCTTCTGCGACTTGGGCAGTCCGGCTGGAGCACTGGTCGGTGAAAACTGAGGTAAAAAATTCATTGAGTACCTCAGCCTTCTCCATGTCCCACGTAACCAGGTCTCCTGTTTCCTTCTAGAGAGGGCCCATGATTTCCTTAGTCTTCCTTTTACCACCGATGTACCTATAGAAACTTTTCGTGTTGCCCTTGATGTCCTTGGCCAAATTTAATTCTTTCAGGACTTTAGCTTTCCTAACCTGAACCCTGGCTGCTCAAACAGTTTCTCTGTATTCCTCCCAGGCTACCTGTCCTTGCTTCTACCCTCTGTAGGCTTCCTTCTTGTGTTTGACCTTGTCCAGGAGTTCCTTCTTCATCCATGCAGGCCTCCTGGTGTTTTTGCTCCACTTCCTCTCAGTTGCGATGCATCGCTCCTAAGCTTGGAGGAGGTGATCCTTGAATATTAACCAGCTTTCTTGGGCCCCTCTTCCCTCCAGGGTTTTATCCCATGGTACTCTGCCAAGCAGCTCCCTGAAGAGGCCCAAGTCTGCTCTGCTGAACTCCAGGGTAGTGAGCTTGTGTGTGCTCTCCTCATTGCCCTAAGGATTTTGAAATCCACCATTTCACTGTCGCTGCAGCCAAGGCTGCTCTGGAGCTTCACATTCCCCACCAGCCCCTTCTTGTTGGTGAGAACAAGGTCCAGCATAGCACCTCTCCTCGTTGGCTCCTCCGTCACTTGGAGAAGGAAGTTACCATCAACGGACTCCAGGAACCTCCTGGATTGCTCATGCCCTGCTGTGTTGTCCCTCCAACAGACATCAGGGTGGCTGAAGTCCTTCATGTGGGCCAGGGTTTGGGAATGTGAAGCCGCTCCTATCTGTCTATAGAGGTCCTCATCTGCTCGATCTTCCTGGTGAGACCTAGTCAGACTCCTGTAGCAGATCTCCACTATAATGTCACCTGTCCCTGCCCTCCCTTTAATCCTGATCCATAAGCTCTCGGTTGGTTACTCATCCATCCCCAGGCAGAGTTCCATGCACTCCAGCTGATATTTAAAAAAAACCCAACAAAACCCATACATAGCTTATGTACAAAGTTGCCCCATACAGAGAAACCAGTGTTTACTTGGTGTGATAGATATGAGAGAAATGCTGCTCAATTTGAAAAATTTACACACACTTTTCTCTTTCTTTTTTTTATGATCTATCTGGAGGCTATGTTTATCTTGCTTTCAGGATGCACTTCAATCTGAATTCAGTTTCTCAGAGGTGGTTGTTTTCTGCCTTCTGTCTTTGCATTTCAGGGCAGTAAATCAAGCGGGTCTGCAGTGCAATTTCACATGCTGTCGTTAACAAACTGGGGTTGTGGAGGGTAAGGAAAAGAACAATGAAACCTGTGGCATGCTATCTCAGTTATCCAGAGGCTGTATCCTCTACTAAATGCGGTCATGAGCACACATGGTCATTGTAATTCCATGCTGAATCCCTGTTGTATAGTAATTTAGTATTCACTTGGCTGGCTATGGAAAAGGCAGTGAGGTTTGAAGCCACAGAATTTCCTGGGAGTCTAGATGCCAGCGAGTAAGAGCAGTCAGGAAGAAAATATATATGACCATATCACCTGAGAGCAAGAAGGCCTAGCCATGAAACTTACATGGCTGTAAATATTTCAGTTCCATTTGGTATATGCTTTTTTCATAGCTCAGTTTTTCCCTCCTTCTTCAGAGTCAGTCCTTTTTTCTCTACCAAAGTCTCCTAACTACAAAATGATAGCTAAAATCGGAGGATAAACGTACTCTTGCCATAAAAGGGCCTCTACTGCCTCTCAAAATATAGTTCTGCTTTCATGATGGCAGTGCTCAAGGTGGTCACTCTTCCCTGGTTTTTCCTTCTCACCCCTACCTCCTGGTATCCCTCTTCTCTGCTCATATTCTCTCTTCCTCCATGGGAACCTCATCCTGAGATACTCCTTTCAGACCAGTCAGCTTGTAACAGACATAGCAGGCCTGGAACAACTTAGAGGGGCAAAAATTGCATAGAACTCTTAAAAGGCATATTTGTTTCTTCAGGAGCTGTAACAAATAAGGTCAGACCACAGTGACTTAAAGAGCACCACAGAAAATTTAAGACCACAGTAAAGGAAAATAATGTCAAGAAGATAAAGAGCAGCAAACCTACTGCTGCTATAGTCTTGTTACGGGAAAGTTAACTTAGCCTATAATTTGAATATTGTCTCTAAATTGAGTCCCCATGGAAAAGGTTTTACCATTTGTCTTTTGCCGGTTTTAGCTTCAGCTGAGCAGCTAGGCCTGAGAAATATATTACAGTTCATCTTAATGTATCATTGTTGTACTGGGTTGGTTGGGATGGAGTTAATTTTCTTCATAATTAAGTGGCCTGTATAGTGCTGTGTTTTAGACTGGTGATCGAAGGAGTGTTGATAACACATCAACGTTTTATTCATTGCTCAGTGGACCCATGACACATCAGGACATCTAGGAATGAATGAAACATTGTGATCAAGGGATGGACATGATCAGTTGAGACCATTGCACAGGTTATCCGGTGAATGCAAAACGTGCCGTAATCAAGAAACCCAGGCAGGTAAAGCTTGGCTTTCTGGTACAGAGGATGATAGCTGAGATACCAATATGGGGAGGCCTGGTAGGTTGATTATATCACACTGCCATGAAGATGCCAAGGCAAATGCCACTTGCTTACAACAGTGGGAGTGATTACTGGATGACTGGAAACATGCCTTGTGACCCTTACCATTGCCTGAAACACCATTCTGGGCTTTGAAAAAAAAGTCTCATGGCAGCAAAGCACTCCAGAAAGAATCAAATCAGACTATGGGACTCAGACACCTGGGCCTATCACACCCTCTATCACACACCAGCCTTTAATTGAATGGTTAAAAACTATACTCAGAATGATGGGTGCTGAGACCTTTAAGCATCAGGATACAAATCCAGCAGAAGTCAGTTGGCTGATTAACATTAGAGGATCTGCTAATCAACCTGGTCCTGCCCAAAAAACCCCCCTGCGTGCTGTGGAAGGATATAAAGTCCCTATAGTGCACATAAGCAACTCTCTGAGAAAGTGCAGGTTACTCATTCCTTGGCAAAAGGCAAAGCCATTCATGGGATTGCTTTTACTCAAGGACCTGCGAGTACTTGGAAGATAACGCAAAAGGATGGGGAAATCCAATGTGTACCTCAAGGATATTTAACTTTGAATGAAAATAACCCATGATCTGAATTGTATGTTCCTATTACTGTATGATGCCATAGTTTATGTCAAAAGCACCAAAGCAGGAGACATCCAAGCCAATAGGGGATGAATCTTGTAAGGAACTGGGCAAATGCAACAATGATCCAACAGTCCAACACAGTACACCATCTCTCCTGACCTGAATGACCATCACAACAGGTGGAACTCAACTCATGGACTAAATTAACTGAATGGACATTTGAATGGACATTTGAATGGACATTTGAATGGGGATGGTCCATAGATAAAGGGAATGATGACACTGTATTATGTCAAAGGGTAGGGAAGGGGGTGGTGGTAGTTGGTGAAAATACATTGAATAATATATGACCTGAGTACAGTGCAAATGGTATCGAATAATGTAGAGATTGTACTAGGATGGAGTTAATTCTCTTCATAGCAATCCATATGGTGCTGTGGCTTTTGAGACAAAAACTGATGTTTTAGCTGTTGCTGAACAGTGCCTGCACCCCATCAAGACCTCCTCTGTTTCTCACTCTGACCCCCCAGTAAGTAGGCTGGGTTTGGGCAAGAGGCTAGCAGGGAACACAGCCAAGAAAGCTGACCTGAATTAACCAGAGAGTTGTCCCGTGCCATATAATGTCATGTTCAGCAATAAAGACTGGAGAGGAGTGGGAGTTTTTCCAAAGCTGCTTTTGCTTGGGAACTGGCTGGGCATCCATCATGGTGGTGAGCCATTGTTTTTGCATCATTTGTTTTTGGTTTTTTTCTTTTTTCCTTCACTTACTGAAACATCTTTGTCTTGACGGACACATTTTCTCACTTTTGCCCTTCTGATTCTCCCCCCAATCCCACTGGGGGTGGACTGAGTGAGTAAGGAGCTGTGTGGTCTTTAAGTAGCTTGCTGTTGAACACACACAGCTGAGTGGGAGATCTGGGCTGTAACTCCTTATTAATTCATGTTAGAAAAGGTTTTAAACTGAAAACTTATAATCTGTGGAGAAAACTTACATGCTGTATGTAGTCATCTATACATTTCATAAGTGTCTTCATTATTTCAGGTGATTGGAGAAGATATTGAATATTGGGTTCTCCCGCTTAAGGAGTAGAATTTTCAGCAATCTGGCGTTTTAACTGTTCTGTTTCCTTCCAGCCTGAAAAAAAGAAATTTAAAATTTTTAAAAGTTTTAGAAAAAAAACCCAGCTTGTTGTTAGAGTTATAAACAATTAAGCTCAAATCTTTGCCATGAGAGAAGGAGTAAAATTTGTGTTCTGGATACATTTTTTGTTAGGATTCCAGAGTTAACATGTAGGGACTTAGATGGCAATAGTAGTGGTGGACATATCCTCCCCTTCCTTATGTAATGCCTTTTGTTTTACACAGACAGGAATAATTCAGATTCAGTTTTAAAAAAGTTTTAATTGCCAAAATGATAAAAAAAAAATTGGTTGGGCACTAAGCCAAAAAGTCCATTATTTATAAAGGTTTATCTGAGAGGAAATGACTCAAAAGCAGAACTCTGTAATGAAGACGTTGTCTCTAATGGATGAAATAATGCCACAATTACAATAAAAGAATAATTCATAGTTTGAAAACTTAAAATGACACAGATAATTGTTAAATGAATAAATTATTAAAATAATGTCATTGCATCCCTCTGTAAAAACGCGTTCACGTACACAGATACACACATATATATTCATATATACATATGAAATCAAGATTGAAAAGTTTTCAGGAAGATATTTTGCGCTTGCAGTACCAGGGATCATTTAAACAAACTTTTCTGCCTAACACAGGTATGGAACAACCTGTTGGTGTAAATAGGTTGGCTAAATTAAAGTCAATAGACAGCATGTCAGTAGCTGGCCCATGCTTTTTACACTAAAGTTAATAGACAGCATCTATGCATCTAATATACAGTGTTCAGGCTAATTGACAACTACCTTAAATAAATAGATTATCTCCATTTGTGGCATGCCGTGTAGCAACCAGAGGAATGTTCACAGTTTATTTCAAGCACTGCAGTGTCTATGGCTTTTTATCTTAAGACAAAATGACCAGATTTTTAAGAATGACTTCTGTAAATGTTCTTTCAGGCTCTGATAGCCCTTTTTCAGAGTTGCAAAGTGGATAATAAAAACCTCTTCTCTACAAAATAGGAGCTGGTTATTCTTTTCTGGCAATCAGCAGTTCCCACTGAATTCAAAGAAAAAATAAGCACATGCAAGAGCAAAGTTCTTTCCCTTCAGATTTGAAGCTACAAAATAACAGAAAGGAGAGATTGTCTCTCAGAGTCACTTCTTTTGTGGGTTTTGTACATAACACATAAGAAATTTGATTTTAAAAGAGAAATTAGTGCAGAGATTCTATTTGAATATGCTAAATATGAGAACCTGGGAGGTAAAAATATTCAAATTTGTTGTGAAGAAGATGCACGATTTGAGCTCACTGGCATACTGCAATTATGATCTCCCTTAGAATTTAATATTTATGTTCTGTTTTAATTATAAGACTGTCACTTCCTGTACTACACACACAGCAAGGAGACTGGATCTCTGAAAAGTGGATAGGAGAGTCCTAGTAACAGTCTAGAAGCAAAAGCCTGGAGAACTACAACAACTATTATGTACAAAGAGAAGAAAGAACCTCACTTAGCAGCTTTAGAGGGACCTTAATGGAAACTAAGATGCTTGAGCAAATAACTGCCAGAAGCCTGACTGTTTGCAAATCTCCAGGACTATGGAGGAAGGACCATTCCTACATTTGGAATAGACATGATAGAAAAGAAAGAAACGCCATCTTGAAAACACCACCATTTGAAATAATATCCTCCAAATTTCAAATATGTTTTTCAAGGAGAATGATTTCATAAAAGCAGAACTTGTGGTAGGAAAGCTGGAATGAAGAATATCTGGAAAAGCCAGTTTTGAATTTGAATTGACACAAACCTGTCAGCAAAGCTAGTGGTGGCCAAATACCTGAACTCTATCTCTTCCTTTCCACCTGCTGCTGCAGAGATCAGTGGACAGGCAAAAGACTGAAGCACTCAGTTGGATTTATTCCTTTTTCCCATCTCCAGCTAGTGCAGCTGCAGGTTATTAGTGTGTTCCTAGTAGCAGGAGAAGGAGCAGCAAGGAATGGCCTTTCCTCTCCATTATTAACTTTTTTTTTTTTGAGGAGCATGTACCCAGAACAGTGAGGAATAAGTATTTCCAGTTTATGGGAGATCTCAACTGCCTGTGAACATCCAACACTTCTGCACGGTGACATAAATGCAGGAGCATCTCTGAGACTTTGAAGGTGAACATTTTTGGTGCAACAGTAGAATGTAAGAAAAGCTGTAGTGATCTAACCCACCATCTGGTCTACAGTAATAACCAGGTAAAACAGGAAGACTGGTAAGCACCACTTCCCTTCCCCAAACAGTCTCCCATTTGCACATTAGGGTTCGATATTTTAATTTTATTTCTTGCATTGCCCTAAAATCCAAACACTTTCACTCACAGCATATGCAAGTTAGATTAAGAAGTGGCCTGTATGATTTTAGACCAATGAAATTCAGATACAAGAGTATCTTGGCTTTAGCCTAAATAATAAATACCACCTTTAAGTGTGAGTTTAAATCAGATTTTTGGTCTTATTTCATCATGGATTCATATGGTCAATAAGAGTGGTAGGCTTTTGAAACTGAAAAATAAGAAGCTCTGATTAACTAGCTCTTCCAAAACTAAACCAAAACAATGAATATGCTATAGCCAGTCAAGACCATGTATCTCTTTGATTATTTAATTGGGATGAATACTGAGAGGGAGGCTGTTTGGGTTTTCTTTCTGTTCTTCCTTTAGCAGAATACCATTTTTTTACCTGGGAGCCTTTGAAAGATCTTAAGATTTAAATCATCATTTTTCTCTGATGAAAAGACTTTACGCCTTCCTCACTGAACTCTGTATTCACTATACAATACGTTTATACTTGCTTAGGAGCTTTGATTCAGGTTGAACAAAGTAAAAGGGCATCTTACTCTTAATTGACTTAGGTGTGATATTTCCAGCCCATTCATCTAAAAAAAGTGTAGAAAAAGGCATTATTTAGAATGAAAGATACATGTTATAACCTCTTACTTAAGTACGGCTCACTTGCATAGCTGTGTTCTCTTTTCTCTTCTCTTAACTTCGCACTTCTTTTTCATTTCACCATTTCTTCTCCTCCTTTTTTTTGACAGTAACTCTTTTGTTAGCATGATGTTTCCTCAATTTATATGGAATTTATTTTAATGCACCAAAACCACATACAGCAGAATTCTTGTGCAATACAATACAATATGGATTGCTCAAAAGCAGACTACTTATATACAGCATATCAGATCGTTTCTCAGATAGTAGCTGGTGTTATAGGGATACTGTACAATACAAAAAACATTTGGCAATAGAAGCTGTTTTCTTTCTGGTGTATATTGAAGGAATCATCATCAAAGCCACTAGAGTTATTTCACATTTATTCAGGTCTATGTGAGAACTGAATGTGCCAATACTTTAACTTAATTAAGCTTCTGCATGTAAAATCAAAATGGATTACATTTCCTTCCTGTTGTATTTCAGTCTACTCAGTGACAATACACAGGCAATAAATCTGTGTGTGCAATACAGAAGTCTCCGATGAGAACCAGGCAAAAATAGACATAACTCTATCAATCTTCCGCAAAATTGGAGCCTGGATTTGGAACATAGCTTATGTAAAAAGGGAGGACCACATGGATTTCAGAATAACACAACTCTGATCTCATTCTTCACTTACTAACATGGCGGTGTATCCCAACTGAATCGTGCAGTTACACTGATTCAAGCCAACAGGAATCTGTGCCAGTGATTTTAACAGCACCTTTACTCATGCAAGCAAGAGAATTAGCTTCATATATCTATCCAGGGGTTTATTAAAAACAATCAGAGTGGCCATAGGGTAGATTCTGATTCAACAGTTCTGATTTTCCTTCCTGATTTTAGAGATACTAGTCTGTTCACCAATTTAACTCACATCAGAAAGCTGGTCCCTTTACAACACATGTGCACATCCTGACATTTTTACCATCCCAGTTCGCAAAATAGTACTCGAGTGATTGATGAACATGCTGTTAATCATCTGCCTGGAGCATTTATTTACCGCAACCTTAAACATCATAGAGATTTAAGGATATGTTCAGTTGTCAGTTACACTGTTCTAAACCCAGAATCATTCTTGTGAAGTCTGTGAAATTAACCCAAAAGCATATATGTGACAGACAAACACCTCCTATCACATCTATTCTGATAAACACCATTGCTCTCAGGTTGGAATTTTGCAGGTTAGTCCTGTAAAACTAAATTTCAATGGTATATAAAAAATATTCAGCACTAAGATTGCACAGCCTAATCACCTTCTGACAGTCAGGAATGTTTCCAAAACTTAGCAATGTCTGGAAATCTTAGGCTGGCACAACGGTCTGTTCAGGGAATTCATGGTCTTCATTACCTAGAGAATCTCTGAACAGACTCTAACTTACACCTACTCTGAATCAGTCCCTTTTTCCTCTCTAAGATCACAATTTTTCAAAACCCGTATCTATTACTGCAATATGAACAAAAGAATGATACTGCAGGATAGTTTTAAGGTACAAAATTAAATTCAGCTCTGGTGCACAAGGTATAATATAGCCTTAACCACCTCCTACTTTACCTTTTTCCCTTCTTGTGCTGTTGACAGTGGGGGCAATTACTTTGGTTATGTGATAGGCAATAGTTCTTTAGAAGGAATAATAATTTCAAATTTTATTTCCTCACTTTCTTGGAGAAAAAGGTGATTTCTAGAGGTGTTTCCAAAACCACCTTTGGGCAGGAATTAGGACTGGATAGGATGCACAAAGATTCTGCTGACAAAGCTAATTTTGCTGTTTAGTATTTTCTTGCTGATTAGTGTTATGGTGGGTGATAAAGTTGGCACCTTTATCACTTGCTTATTTTAACTGAGTGAAAAAAGATTAAGTCTGCAAATGCCTTCACAAGTAAATAAAATTGTGTTTATCCAGGCTATTTTAAAAATTTCAGCCTATGGAAAAATAGTATCTAAGCCCAGCAGAAGATGCTATCGCTTAAGGTTATGCAGTGGAATGTGAACAAGCCTATAAAATTTTCTCTGTCGCACAGAATTTTTAAATTGTAACAAAATGTTTTGCATTGAATAAGAAAAGCTTAGGGTGGGATCAAATTTAAGTTCAGCTTGAAAAACTGCTGTGGTTAAAACATTTATGAAGATCAAAAAAAAAGATGATTTGTAGATATCTGCTGAATGAGTTACCAGTATTCTTTCCATAAGCATGTCATCTTATCCATTGAATTGATAACCCAGAATATTTTATTTTTAAATGGTTACCTGAAGTAGTGAAAATATAAGCCTAGAGGTCACTAGAACACTGAGGTGCTATTTTTCAGTTACAGGGTGGAACTTCAATAACCCACATAGTAATGTTGAAATTCAGCAGCCATAGGCTATCAATTGTGCCTTTTTAATACAAACTGTTTAACATAATGTTAAGCATACAGTGCAGGACTGCATATTTGCCTGGAAAGAGAACTATATGTTGTATGCTGTAATTGCAAAATGCAGTACTCTATTCTGTGATGAGAAAGCACTACTGAAATTGCCAAACAAAGGTGAAAATGAAATAGAATTTTCTTCCAGATCTTTGTCAGTTGAGAACTTCTGGGTGCAAAATCACCTTCATATTTTAAGTGTTCATGAACATGTATTAGAATACCACTCAGAGTAGGAAATCAGCGTAACAGAAATTTAAAACTTACTCAGTTCAATATGAATTCTGCTATTATCTTTGGCTGACAGAGAATTTCACTATCTGAGTGAAATTTAGGTTTTGTATATAAAACTCCCATTAACTTTCATAGTCAAATATGAAAAATCTTGCCATCCAAGCATAGGTATGGGGTTTTTTGAGTTAGAACATCATGAAGACACAGCTTTTGCTAGTAAAATTACTTTAAAACACCATCCAAGGGATAAGGAGAAAATATCCTAATCATAAATATTCCACATTCCACAAATTTTTTATTCAGAAACACACACCAAAAAAGAAAAAGAAGCCCAAAATAAGAAAAAAAAAATCCTTTTCATCTGCTCTGTGATAAAATCTAAAGTGTGACTATCTGTCCATATGCTCCTGTGATGTGCATGCCGAAGAGCATATAGAGTTTTTCTTTAAAAAGTGTCTTCTGTGCATAATCTACAAATCTCCACTTGTATATTCAGTGTATTGCAACAGAAGAAGCCTGGCAAAGAAGATCCCTTAAAAGGGACTGAGTAAAAGCAATGAAAGAAAGTGTTTTTCAGAGAGGAAGGGAAAATGAGAAAAAGCATAGGTCAGGGCACAAAAAAATAAATTTTACCACTGTTGAGGTAAATGCCAATATTGGCATTCCCAAGACATTCTTTAAAAAAGTCCTGTCACTGGCTAACAGGTTAATCAACTTTTTACCTAGAAAATATTCACAAAATAAACTAACTTCCTCAATTTTGTAGTTCATAGTAACTTATATAATGATAGTGATTAATAATAAGGGACTGTGAACAATAAAATATGTAACTCATGCAGAATACCTAATACAAAGTCTGTAACATCTCATCTTAAATTCTGTGTACTACTCTTATTAGATTGCTGTATCTTAGCAATTCATTAAGATAAAAGACATCTTTATCTGCAGTTACCTTGACCAATACTAACTGCTATAAATGTTATATGAGTACTCATCAATGATTAAATTAACATCATGATGCCTGGACATCTGTTTTTATTAAGGCTGGAGTCCTAGATGATATTTAAATGAATTGTCTGTTTCCTAATGTGGGTAGCAGAACTTGATGTGTGCTCATCAGTATTAGCTTTTGGGATGCTGAAAATTGAGCAGAATATTATATTCGCTTGTAATTATGTTCATTGAAATTGTAGCATTTTAAGGGAAAAAAAATTCAGAAGCCTAGTTTGCACTGGAATGCCAACATGGGTTGCAAGTGAGAAATCACAAACACTACATGTGACTATCTCCCCAACAGTGTAGACAGCTGGACTTAATAGGGTGAGCTCATGCTGACTGGTTTTCTGTGTCCAGAAGGGGACAGTCACATGATGGTACAATTGAATGAAGAGGAAAGCTTGGTGCAGTGTTGCAGATCTCAGAGACAGGAAAACTGCGGTGGCTGCATCAGAGAATGATGGTCTTGCCTGCAAAGGCTTGTGGTGATGGTAACACCCTGACAAGCCATGGGGTATTCAGTTGTACCCTATACGGTGCTATTTTCTATAATTAATCTTTGTGCACCTTTCTCTTCTCCCATGCAAAAGCACACAAAAATTCAGATGCCATGCAGACTAACCTCTTTTCAGTCTTTTGAAAAAAATATGTGCTTCTAAAGCCTATGATTTTTTTCCTTCCCTTCTTCTTTTAACTCTTAGTCTTAGTTGAGACCCTTGATTTATGATCCCATGGATTTATAGGCAGGGCTCGGCCTATAATTAGTCTATGTTTACTATTGTTGTTTTCTTAAAACCTCTCTTTTTTTTATAGTCTTCTACCATTACTTACTATAAGCATTTTGCACAGCTATATTTTACTTAGGGAATGGTGGCAGCAGGATGTCAGTTTGCTATTGTATTGCTGAAAACAGCCGATCCACCAATGCGCTCAGCTAACCCTTGTTAAAGTATCTTTCCTGATCCTTCCCTGTGCTCATTCCCCTGGGAATTCCTACAGCTATGGCTGTCCTGAAGGCAAGAATCTGCTGCCTGTAGTGAAGAGATGGTGGTTGTTTTCTGAGCTGTTGTTGTTCCCATAAGAGACCAACTCACCAACACTATGGTTTGTTAGTCACTTACAACATGTAGCTCTTCCAAAACAGGCTCAGACAAATACAAAATAGGCATTCCCTGCAAGCTGAGTTCAGCTTTTGAAGAGAAAACAAACATTTCATTAAAATGGTCTCACTAAAGACAGGCAGAGAGATCTGAACTGAGCTGTCACCTTCTATTAGTCACACCCATAAATTCTGCCATGTTACAGCGCTCACTTGCAGTATCCTAGAGAGCTTGGAAGAGGCAATTCTTCAGGTTTCCCTGTCTTTGTTTTGGAGTTTTGTCTGGCGGGATGTTATCATCTCCCTTGTAATGTCCAGTATGAGTTTGCCTCAGTGCTGCTACACTCACTTTGTGTACATGTACTTAAATGCTGACCCTGGCAGCAATAATTTCTATTAGGCCAGTGCAAATAAGTATTTTTGTTAGGAAGACCACTTCTTCTGTACTAGCTCCTCTCCTTTCAGATCTGAGACACAGCATTTCTGATGCTGATGGTTTCCTGGTCTTTTGGATTTTTTTCCCTCCAGTAGCAGTGACAGGGAGTTCAGTCCTCACATTCACTCTGACAGTCTGACAACTGGTATCACCAGGCCACAGCTAGGAGTGGTTTATTACTTTTAGTAGGATTTATTTAATTCAGTCTCACAGCCTAAGGGGGTGGGGGAAGAGATTTAACTCAAAATTAAATTCTTGTAGGAGTCCTTTTAATGTAAGAAAAATGGACAGGAGGAATATGAAGAGAGGGCAGAAACGCAATGGTTGGAAAAGCATGTGAACGTGATTATTAAATGCAATGAGTCATGGAAGTGAGCTTGGTAAAACATGTATGAAGCAAAAAAACTAGAGGAAAAAGAATAGCAACAGACTTTGTAACATATATGATAAGGCATAAATAAAACCTCTGTGTCTGAGATTTTAATGGAGTACTGGCTGGATGTTTTCTTTCCAAGAATAGCTTTAAAAAAGGAAATTTAACTCAAAGCTTAGATTAATAATTCTTGAAAGTTGTCTTTCCAACAAAAAATCCTATAGAAACAGCTTTCTATTAAACAAATATTACTTTGCTTTCCACAACGCAAATGCTGTATTATTTTCCAAGTGAATAAGGGAGGAAAGCTAGTGATGTATTAAAAAAACAGCCATAAAAGTAAAGAAGGATTAAATTGAGTTTTTTTGTGGCTTACTTCTATGAGCCCTGGTTAAAGAAGATTGTGTAAACAATGGAACTATGAGAGCTGCCTACTACACTCAAGCATTCCAAATTCAGGTACAGTTCCCAGCCTGGTCCTCCTGACTGATCAGGAATTTTTCTCTCTTACCTGCCCATCGGAAAGCAATCGTTTCTTCCACACAAACCCCAGAGTCCCAGACAAGGTACTTCTTTGACGTTGCTTTTCACTGCTCATCGTGAAGTTAATTTATTCATGAAAACCAAACACGGGAAACAAATGGGATGGAAATAGATGAACATAATTAGAAAATGTGCTAATGTCTAACTTTTACATAATTAGCACTGGAGGACCTTTGTGCCTCTTTCCCCACAAGGATTTCTTTGTATTGGTGAAGCTTTCATCTCACTACACCATGGACTATCAACTGTCTTCAATACTTCAATTGTTTCTTGGGCACATGGACCATCCAGTCTGCTGAGAAAGTAAGCAGTGCTTAGTAAAAACCCAGAGCAGCTTCTGCTTCCTAGCCCACAAGGAAGTAGCATGTTCCTCCCCTGCAGGGCTGGAGAATGCTCTGCATCCACAAGGAAGCCTTTCATGTTTATGAGGTTATATTTTGTATTAATAAGCAACTTGCTGAACAAAACTTAAACAGTCACCTAACTAGGATATGCAGCATCTCCTTCAAAGTTGACATGATGGCAAGCAATAACCTCGAATGATAACGGTACTAAGATAAAATGACTCCTACACCTGTCCTCCAAGGATGCGGCAAAAAGGAAAATGGGATTACACCAAAATATACTATGTCTGATATTTCAGGTTAATATCTGTAGTGAACTTATCCTGAATCAGAGTAAGTGGGGGCCATGTAATCACATATGAATTATGGCATTTTGTGACACACGTGCTTCATTCAGCATTATTAACGCTCTCTTCACTACTCCTTTGCCCACTTCTGGCCTTCAGTAAATCTGTAGTTGGCTACAAGGGAGCCGAGCTTTGTGATGGGACCTGTTTTTAGGCACATACAATGCTTGCAAAGTAGAAAGTCCTCAGGATAAATGCTTTCATCTCCTGTTTCTGCCACCTGTAACTTTCTGGCCATGTTTTAAATGAATGATCATCCGAAAAGGCAAACTATTCGGATGTTTAGAAGTCAGTGTCACATGTTTCTGTAAGGAGCTGTGAACATAGACTAATGTCTACTAAAAAACAACTGCAAAAGAAAGAAGACAATCTTGGGCATGGTATGAATTTAGGGAAGGAGCTTAAAACCAGATTTTAAACAGCTGCTGGTAGAGTAGCAGTGATAATGTGACTAACCATGATCTGGCCATATATCCTCATTTTTCTGTTCTGAGCAAGATCTGTCAGAGGACTGAAATGCTTAAAGACCCCTCATAGTTTCTTTCTTTATGAGTGCAACTTCATAATTTTGCATGTCCCTGTAAAAAGAGAATGGTCTGTTAATGATCAATAAATACTTCAACATTAGCATATTGCTCAGAAGAGAAGAGAGGGGTCACTTGGGAAATGAATGACTGGGGGAGAGCAAGCCAGTACACAGCAGTTCATCATCTGTGCACAGATTCTATGAGCTTTAGCAATGGTTAGATTTAGAGAGGGCAAGAAATCTGAATAAATCAAGATTCTGTCAAAAGTGCACTTGGACTCCACAGAAACATTGTCAAGAAATCCAGTTGTATAACCTAAAAAAATTCCTGAATCAAATAGTCTGCATAAAAAACAGACATCACTGCCACTAATCTGGAAGTCTACTGTTCAGATCTTGCAACCTGTATATTAATGTACACTCTGTACCTTATGCCAGATCTGGGCAGCTCCCTCTAAAGCTATGGCCTCATATGCAAAGCCAAAACAAGCTATCTTTGAGCTTTCTGTTATATATTCACAAACAATTTAAAGACCTCAAGTACACCTCCTAAATTAAAAAAGTCTAGGGGCCGTATTCCCTCTCACAATAGAAATAAGTGCTTGTAGCGGGTAGAATTCAGGCTTGACAGTGTAATTTCTACCCTGTTTACCTCTTTGTCTTTACAAAAGGCATAGCGTGTGCCTTATGTAATTTCAATGCAACTGTACTAGAGCTTAGAAAGGTAACTATTGGATAGTATAAATCAGCTCAAATTACTTCACCTGCTGCAGTAACAAATGAGATACTCTGAAGACTGTCTTTCTCCACTGTACATACTTTTTATTTAATTGCAAACATTTTAGAATAAGGGCCTTTCCCTGAGTTTAGCCAACACTTGGAATGAGTGTGTCTTCCCAGCCACAATAATTTTAAAATCTAGTGCAAGTATCAATCTGGCTTGACAGATAGTACTCTGAAGTGATGATGAATAAAGTTGACAGATGAATGGGCAAAGGAGAGTATGTGGCCCAACTAACGAAAAGGTCTACAGGGCAAGTTTGCACCTCCTTGCATAAAGAAAAAAAAAAACAAAACCACCAAAACTTTTTGAAATTTCAAATCAATTAAGTTTTATTTTGGAACTCACACTTTATTACAAGCCAAATCAACTCACTGCAGGAAACAAGTCCGTAAGATACAGCTCTTAGCTCCAGGTCTCACAGAAGTGCTTGCAACTTTTCATTTATTATGCAAAAGTAATGGGAGACAGGGACATGCTCCACAAAGAGAAAAGAACCCTCAGGCTTACTAAAATTGTGTGCTCTATTATGCAATAGGTGTTTTTGGAGGGGAGGAGAAAAAGCAAAGCACCGCTTCAAAAAAATTTCAGCTTTCATTCCACAAATGATTGACAGTTTTTTACCAAATTTTCCAAAATAATTTCTCTTAAGAGGTTGGGCCCAAAAGTATATGCTTATAACGGATTCCTTAACTGAGGCATTATGAATACAACTCTCTAATGCCATATGCACACAATGTAATTACCGGAGCATTAACTTAGATGTTCTATTCAAGGCTGTAGAACAGTTTCAATGGACTCACGTTTCATGAGCTGGACTGACAACTCTGAAAAATCACCATTTGGGCAAAAATGTTTTGTGTAGAGTCACTGGGTAAGACTATTATTGTTATTTTTTAAGTTGGAGCAAAGTCCCATTAGTTGCACTTGAATGCTCTGAGGTTGAAAATGGTCCAAGGTACGAGAAATACCACAAAAATAAAGTATTTCTAAAATTCACAATAATGGGAGTATTAGATGACCTAATTCCATCAGCTTTTCATCATTTAAGGAGACTGAATGATATCAGGAGAACCATCACCTAAGCCCATATGTAGTACTTTTTCGTACCCCTCTTCTTTATAACTGAGGTACATACATTCACGTGACTCATACAAGTCCTTTTCTACTCCATTTGTGTCTTATGTAACACAAATAAAAAATAAAAGTTGACACACAAGTCAGAAAATTGAGTTGTTTCTAAATACCCATGAATCTTCCCTGAACAAATTTTCAATGTACTCCAGAAATTAAATTACTGCACTGGAATTCAAGAAAGCTGAGATAAAAGTTTGTCTCTGGCTCACAGGCCTCCTTGGGTGATCTTGGATGTGTCACATGGATCAGCATTCAGAAGCACATGAACACTCCCGCTTCCATTGTGAGGAAGTAAGGTACTTAATTCAAGCTTCTGGTTCAGTTTCTTGAAACGTCTTATTTTTTACTTATCTTTCCTCAGCTAGTTTTTGGAGGTTTTTAAGATGTTTAAGAATATCCATGCTATTCCATTCTCTTCTGTTCTATTTTCTTAAATACTTCTTTTACATTTAGCTCTCAAAAATGAAGTCAAACCCTATTTTGACTAGTGGAAATATTGAGTTTATTGGTTTTCATTAATTGCTCAGTGTTAGCTGATGTAAACGTAGTTCTTACTCTCAGTTGTTCTCTGTCTTTAGCACAGCTTCCTTCTTCGCAGTGGTGTTCTGGAGGGGCATGCCAACAATCACATCGTGCCATGATGCTGCAGTGGGAGCATGGTGCCCTGCACTTACAGGAACCCAGAGTCTCACAGGGCTGTGCACCTCATCTGTTGTAGAAGGTGAAAGGGTCATTAATGTTCTGATTTTTAGGGCTCAAAATGTATGAATCAGGGTCTCCAGAATTATTTATTTGTATAAGTTATAATTTAAAAATTAATTTTATTTAAAGTTTTTTACCTTAATCAGGAGTTAAAGATTTAAATAAGAAAGTCTGCAGTCTGCTCCATGACAAAAACCACCTCCACATGGTTTGTAATGTAGTGACTCCGGGATTCTAAAATCTGTGTGGATTAGCATGAGTGTCCTAAATTAGAAAAGGGAGGTAGTGGAATACCTTCTCTAGAGGTAACAGATATGAAGTGTAGCAAAGACTGATACAGGCCCAAGCCACATCATAAGGGAGGCAAGTTTGGGAGATTTCAGTTACTAAACTCTGCCAAATACTTAGCCAGGTACGAACTTTGATTTCCGAAAAGTTCATAACTTCACCAGCTAAGATGAATTTGCATGAAAATGGCAAAAGTTAACCCTTGCCAATTGCAAATACTCGTTCTGCAGTGCAGAGGCAGCAAAACTTTCCAAAGATACAATCCGTACAATTTTACACTGAAAAACGAACATTTTGCCCATAATGGTATCTGAACTAATTTAGGTGAGTATATAGGTGAATATAAAGTAATGCTCACATAAAAAGCTTTATGGCTTTAGCAATGCTTTAACAAACCTTTATTGTGCTGGCTACAACTTCCACAGTAATCCTCCCATTTATGTGAAAAACAAATGCTCTTATTTGGTTATAGCTGTAATTTCTCTTCTACATGACTCCTGAAGGATTACAGGAATTTGTTTTATTTTCAGTGGTTTTGGAGAAAGGGGCTTGATTGAAAAACACAGGTGGTAAACTCCATAAAATTCTGACTTTTTCTAACTCTGAGGTTTCTTTGTACCCGAAAGAAGCAAAAGGTTGCCTTCTTTACTAAATTTATTCCAAAGAATACAAATAACAAACAAACTACAATTAATCACTTGACTAATCTGAAACAAGAAAATAAATTTTGGACCCTGTTCACTCTTTTTATCAAAAATATGTTTGTGTAAAATTATGAATAACGGAGGAAGGAATGCACTACTTAAAAATTAACTCCTTGCAAACAGGGACAATTAAGTAATTAATATCAATGCCTGGTTTAACCAGCTGTAGTTTTATTGGTCTTGGGTGACATACATTTCTACACCACAGTCATGGGGAAATTATACAGGGAAAACATATATGTACATATTTGAAATATATATTTTTTAAAAGTAAAAGAGAGAGAGAGAGGGAGACAATTCCTTAAGAGAAAATGCCAATATGTGATTTCATGAATAGCCAAAAATGTCACTTCTTCACTAAACTGTTTAACCCTATTTTCGTTTTTCTCCTTCAGCTGATTATTCTCCTTCCTAGACCTTCCTGGTTTCCACTTTTTAAAAGAATAAACTGAAGACAGGAAAAGCAAAAGGAGGAGGAAGAAGAAGACAAAGACAAAAATGTCTGATGTTTGAAATGCTTGTGTCATTTGTCTCTGTGTCTAGTGTCATTCCAGGAAATATTGGCTGAGTATGTAAATGATTGAGACGGAGGAAGAAAGGTAAGAAGACATTTTACTCTTCTCCCCAGGGTGTTATGCCCCCAACCTTCTCCCACAGAGAGGCAGTTCACTGCAAGGAACGTCCCTGGCTGTACTCAGGTCATGGTTTCACAGCCATCTCTCTCCAGAGTCAGCTCCGTTCCTGAGAAGGGCTGCCCCTTTTGTCCCTACCATTATTCCAACGCCACTGTTTTGCAAGGCTGGCTGCTGCCCAGAGGGGTTACCTGACCATCTCGATGTGCAGCTGCAGAAACACATCATGCAAGGCATGGAAAAGGGCAGAATCGACCTTTTTACTAGCAATCCAGACTTTTTGCGTATTAAAGTGCCGATTCGCCCACAATCTCAGCTCAAGCCACGACTGCAGAATCAGTCCTTTGATGTTTTACAACTAGAAATTTCTTTCCCAACAGAAATTTACCTTTTCTTCTAACAAACTTGTGAATTACTTAAATATTGTCATGTCTTTTCGATAGCTGTGGATACTGAAGCAATTCAAGAGAAATGCCTCAAGCTAATCTGAAAGGCAGCAGCAAAGCAAAAGTAATAATTTCAAGGGTTCCTGTTTTTCAGATCCCTCCTAATTCACTAGATTATGTTATCTTCAAGAGTTGTTTGGTCTGTCTTAGCGTTAGGAATGATAATTGTAGGTTTTTTTAAATGTGATCTAAATAAAACCAAAATAGAAAAGTATAAATGTGAAATTTTCAGCATTGCAGCTTTCATTTTCATGTGGGTATATACAATAAGAAGCATTCCTTTTTATTTACAATAAAATTTATTGTACATATTTACAATAGACCATTAAACAAAACATTATGATAATAATGCTAATTAAGACAAAGCCTTGTATCTGTGCTTACCCACTTTTGGTGTTTGCTTTTTTTCACATCATTTTTTCTCCTCTCCATTGACATTCCAGACTAAAGCAAACATTCTTCACCTAAATCTATGACCAAGTATGGGCAATAATCTAACCTTTTTGAGAGGATAATGATCATCTTATTCACCAGACAAATTCTCCCTAAAGATTACAAAGCCAAACATGAGGACTGAAATCAGTTCTTGTAACCTATGCCATCAAAGGCACCTTACTTTTTCAGAAAGCAAAGGATTGTATTTGGTTATTGACACCTATAACTTTATTAACAAGACTGAAATTTTAAAGTTTTCTTTCATGTAGCATTTCAAGATATTTTTCCAATCTTTTTTGTATACAGATTAGCATATGGGGAGCTATAAGGAGCTTTCTGTGCTCATTTATTACTCTTCAGAAGTCACATAGAAATAATCTGAATCATCTCTAATGTGTAACTGGCAACATCACTCTTCATAACCTCATCTCTCTGTCTTTTTCCATAATGCCAGTGTCATAGACACTATCTGCAAAAATATGAAATAAAAAAAATACGAGTTTTTCTGCTGCTTCTTTGGTTTAACAGCTAAAATTTGTGGAAGAAATCAGTTTAGATTAATTGTTTCCCAACAATTCTCACACCTCCCCCCGCCAAAAAATTTGAAAAATCATTAAACAAAATAAAAAATCCAGTTAATTTTGAAATAAAGTATTTAATTTCTAGGTAGAGGTGAAGTATAAAGGAATTAACTTGGAGCCTACATTTTGGTAGTTATGCCAATCTAAGCAAGAACTAAGAACAAGTTGCTGTTCCACCGCCTTGCTTGTGTGTCTGCACAGTGAACTGGATCAGGGAACCAATCTGGCTGGAAAATACCCATTTAAATCAATACCCACATCATGCTGTCTGCCTGAGAACAGAGGTGATTCAGGGATGTCCAACTTTCAGAAGAGTGTCCTAGCCAACAAGGTTATACAGTCATGTTAATATCCTCTGGTAGAAAAAGACTGTAACTGTGCAGCATAAAATGGAACTGGAAGAACTAAGAGTCCCAGAACATCTGTGTGCACCCTCTAGATGTTAAATCTGCATTGACCAAGTTATCTGAACCACCTAGAGAAGCAAGAAAGGGAGCAACCACAGGTGTGAAAATACTTTATTGGAAAATAATACATACTATTCATTCTCCTTGTGTGGGTTAAGAACAGTTTATGCCTTTATACATACCTAACACAGAACCTTGGTTACAGGGGATTAAGGCTCTATAAATACTACAGTGGTTTGTGAATAAATCACATTGATAGGCTTTTACAACCTCCCTCTAAAAATGAGATAAATCTGTTTCTGCAACCTTGTGATGTAGGTGTGATAAAGCTTTTGACCTTTTGTGCTTCTAAGTGTAAGGATTCCTACATCTTCCTTTGCATTTTCCTGCATAATGAAGATTTTTTTTTCTGAAAATCACGTAAATATATGTTAAGTGCTAATTGTATGATGTTTTACATAAACAACCAACTCCAAATCAATTTTTCCCAGATCTTTTAATTCACGCATTTCAGATGCTAAAAATATCCTGTCAACCTTGAATGTAAAGCTGTCAAGCTAGATAAATAAGAACCACTGATTAAAAAAAATGTTCTGTGTTTGTTTGAAAAGCAACATCAAGATCCATTGTGAGTCAGTTTAGGCTTTTTTTTACAGGTGATAAAAAAGGAACAAGATTTTATTTCAAAAAAAAAAAAGAATGAATGAATGATTGTTACATACACTGTAAGTCATAAAAACTGTTGTGTTACAGTCACAGTCTTATTTCATTGTCATGTCCACATGAATCTCAAGCCATTGGAGTCACTTCAACTTTCAGTGTTTTAATAGAGAGCAAATTTTTTGTTCTGTAACGAGACTCATTTCTCATTTCCTTTTTGAGGGGTTAATTCCTGTACTGTGGGAGGCGCATTTATTCGGCAAGCACAAACAAAACCAAAAAGGAGTTGGGTCCACAGCTCAGAGCTTATGCCTCTACGTCCCACTGCAGTCTGAATAATGTGCAAAGAACATGGCAACCTCCCCTTGCATCACAAGTTCAGAAGGAATGTGGTGCTGTGTCAGGAGGGAGTTTAGTAGACACGCTTATTGTATAAAAAGCTTAAAGCTGTCTTCCTTGAGACTGGCAGCTGAGAGTAGACACTCCAGCTAACCATGTTTGCTCTGAGGCCACAGAGTAGGTGGAATTGGAGGTGGAATGAAAATAACTATACGTCCTATGCAAGGAGAAACGTGAAGCAAACATTTAAGCCAGGATGCTTACAATTTAGCCATTAGCAGTTGTTGAATTTTAGAATAGAAATTTCATGGTGTCAACTAGTTCTAAAACTGCAAAATATTTTATCTCACTGAGTCAACAATGAAAGCTTTTTTTTTTTTCTTTGAAGCACAAGCACCTTACATTTTAAAATACGGGTTACATATGAAAATACCACACATAGTTTGGGGAACTTTAATATTTTCTTTAAAATGTTGATTTGAAAAATATCTTTAGCAATATACTGTTAAAACCAGCGAAATGAAAGGTGCAGATGATCTTCACTGAAGAGTATTTTCCACTGGGGACTCCACTGGCATTCAGTTGTCTCATTTAATTATCACTTTCCTGATTCAACCATTATTCATGAGCTTCCTTGTGTTCTTAAAAAGCTCTGAGCTGTGCTTGCCAATGTTATGGCATATTACGAAGCACAGTTATGCAGCAAGAGGGAGGGGGTGATAATGCATTGGTCTATACTGCTGGCATGTTTTCTGTTTGAACTCCTCAGCTGCCAGCAGAATGCAGAGCTCTTTATTCAAAACCTACTGCTGTTTTTTAAGCATTGTGCTAGTATTACGATCCTTTACACTGCTTCAGTAACATACAGCAATACAGAAGCAGTATGAATCATTTGCATGAAGTTTACACTAGTTTCCATTTGACTGCATTTCTCTTTTGTAACAGTGGTGAAAGAAAGGCATGGGGAGAAAAGTTCCTAACAGATGCAGGCAGAATACACCCGGGTAGGTTTGAGATGAATTTTAATTGGCGTCAGTTTTATCCATACGTGAAGCTAGAGCATACTCATTTCCTTCCTTCATGTCCTCACTATCTTACTTAAATGTTTAGATTTTTAGCTGAATTATACACTGCTAATTTAGTAGGTTTGAATCTTTACTAAAAATACAGGTCTACAGTAGTCAGGATAAAGATAAAAATAGGAAGGATAAATTAAAAATAGTTGTTCTCCTAAACATGCCTCAAATCATGTCATAGCTAACTTAGGGGGGGCAGAGCAACTGAAATTGTATAATTTGTTATAAACCACTGAATTTAGTTTATAATAGCAATAATCCTGCAGAAACCAGTCAGTAATGAAGTTAGGAGCCAGTTTGCTAGAGTGTTAGCTGCCTTTGGCTTCACCCTAGGCCCTTAAGTCAAAACTGTAACTTTTAAATAAAGATGAATGTTTCCTTTTTAATTATTGTTTAAATACTGAAGTGGTACTTTAAAAGCACATATATAAACTTCAGAATACAGTTAAGGTGGAATATTTATTTACTGAGAGTACAGAAGCTCTGCCAACACTTTTTATTTTCAGATGTTGAAAGCAAAACCAGGAAAAAAGCTCAGCACGTTTTTTAGCTGTCTTGCATCAAATACATATGAGAGTAAAAGCTGATTCTCCCAAATTTATGCTAGGGTGAAAGGAAACATGGACCAACACTTTCTACGCAGTCTGGTTGAAACAGTTATTATCCCAAATTCTCTCAAGGATGCAGATTCTTCTGGTTTAAACGAAACTACAAGGCAGCTTGAAACAAGATGCAGTTCCAGTAAATTCAGCAGACTAGTCTTTACCTGAGAGGCAAAGAAGTTTGATTTTGACACTGAATTATACACTAAGTGAATATTTACAAAAGTCTGAAGTCTTCACTTAGTCAAACCTTTTATTAATTTCAGTGGGAACATTAATATTATTTGAGTAGGAGGTTGCTTGAATAAGTGTTATTTTCATATCCAAATACATTAACACTAGTATGAGCTATGAATGAATAAACCAGGCCAGCGTCTATTCAGAATTACATCAGTGTAACTAAGAACAGAACTTGGCTCCCTGTGCTTGGCTGGGGCTGTAGTTGCTAAGACTAGACTGTGAATTGAAAAAGCTGCTGCTACCAGTACGTGCCAACTGAGCAAGTGCTGGAGCTGTTGCATCTCCTTTGCTCCACAGACTCATGGACAAAACTACTTGCACAAAACCTGTATCCCTGTGAGTGAGGACCATCAGGACTGATTTCCATGCTGTGTGGTCTATATCCTGTGCTCTAGAGCAGGATATTCAGCAAGTCACACTAAGAAAGCGAGACACCACTGAGGGGGTAAGTTTTAAGGACAAAGCCCCAATAAGTTGACATGGTGTGGGTTTAATTTGGAGACAGTAGCTTAGATTTTTAACAGGATGAGTAAAAGTTGTTAGGACAGCTTTAGAAAAGGACACAGTAAATTATTCACTGCTGGCAGATTTGAAATTAGTGTTGCATGCTTTGCCTAAAAATTATGCTTTAATTCAAATAAGTCCCTATGGAAACCCTATGGATTTCATTGTAAGTAAGTGTAACAATCCATTCTTGCTTTATACTTTATAAACATGTTTTTGCAGAGATTTTTTTCATCACATCTACTGAACGCTGCTTCCATTCTTTTGTTCCTAATTTTTGAAGTGAAAAATTTTCATTTCTTGTACTTTATTTTTGCTAGCTCTCAACTAGCTGTCAAATGGGGTTGACCCAGTAAAATCTTTTTCATTAGTGTTGTTGTTTTGATTAAAAGCTTTTGTTAATATTTAAGGCAATATCATGTGGCTTTAGGATCTATTTGATATTCAAAAGCTGATCTTTAGGATCAGCTTTTCTATTTCTTTTTTTATCATTATTTTAAAATGAAAAATAGCAAATCCAAAATTACTTTGTATTATAAACCAGGTTTTGTTTTCAGTATTCATTCTTTTTTTTTTTTTTTTTTTTTTTAATGCAGGATATGCAGCTCAATATAACCAGTATATGGCCTTGTTTAAATTCAGGTTTGATATGTAAAAGAAGCCTTATCAAGTACAGCAACGCCTCACTTTTACTGTTCACTATTTTTTCTTTAATCACACTTACAAGGTAACATAATGTATGGGTGGTACAAAAGAATTATAGAAGAATTATCCAAGCAACAATTTCACAATTTGCAAGTTCAAAGGTAAATAGAGGTCTTATTTCTAGATTTACACAATAATCTTTCTGCTAGGCATTGCATTTTCTTTCACTTGTCAGCTTAGGTCTTTTATACCTTTTCTTCCTAAGCCACTACATTTTAACAATTATTTCTCAGTTTGACCAACAAATATTTATTTGCCTGGGACCTTAATTTAAAGTGTCATCAGAAGAAAATCTGGGATGACAATTGCATAAGCCCCCAGACCTCACTAAGGTAACAAAAATGATACTTTTCACTCATATTGATAATTCACAGTTTTTCTCTGCCAAGTACCAGTACAGGTTTACTACACACTTCGCTTAACTGACTACTTTGCTAGCTTGACCATATCACATTGATAGTTTTTCTTTCATTCCATCTTATCAAATAACCACTGCTATTTGCATATATTTCTCAGTGACAACACAATCTGACTTTGCAAACACTGAATACTAACTTAAAATTATATTTCTACAGCATGTATACAGAAAACTGCACCTCCTTAAATACAAAATATCACAGTATTTACTATGTATTTAGAAAACTGTATTTTTCAGATCATATAGAATGAGGTATCTGGTAGAAATATGTAACCAAAACAATATATTTTGACTGTACAGAATTGGGGCGGGGGGAGGGGGGCGGAAGTGGTGTTAATATAACATAGCTACAGACATAGAAATATTGAAAATGCAGAATTAAAAAAATGCAGTTTTCACTGGAAACAACAGTCCCTAAGAACTCCTCATCCCCTACTTGTTTATCCTTATTGTAGGAAGTCCTGTTGTGTCAGAAGAACACATATGTCATTTCAGGGCTTTAGGCAGTCTCCTAGGTATCTGGGACCCAACTATAAAGATAAGCAAAGAGTCTTTGAACCTGATTAAAACTTCTACAGGAAACCAGTGGAAGGTCTCCTATGTTTGTGGTAGCTGTGCAGCTAAGGAAACGTCACAGCCTTCCAGGCTAGTTGGAGTTCCCTAAACAACAGCAGCTTCACATCCAACTCTGTTTCAGGGTCCTGAAGTCACAGGAGTCACAGGTAGTCATTATTCTGGCAAAATTGGGTAGAGTTTCCTAGACAAAAGGACATGATGGAAAGCTTTTTTAACAGACAATTCTTGGTCCACGTTCAGCATCAGTAAGAACCCATGAGTACCCATACATTGCACACAGACCAATGTTCACTTGAAGAATGCTGTGGCAGGACTGCCCGTAAGAAACCATTTTCTTTTGCTATCTCTGGTTAGGACTGAGGTTTGGCTGGTTTTCACCAGCTCATTCCTTCCTAGCCAGGCTGGTGGCCAGAATGCAGTGTAGGACAGGTAAAGCTCAGCATCATGGATCAGCTGCCAGCACTTATGTCGTCCTCTACTGGTTTACAGAAATTCTGTATAGAGCTGTATAGAAGTAAAAAAATTGGTCCTCGTGCAGTGTAAGTTTGTAAGTTAGGCATCAACTGACAGAGGTGCAGTTTTGCAGGCAAGACAAAGGTATGATCAATAGTTGTAAAGTGCTTCAGAAAAACCCAGTAGAATGAGAAGAGATTTAGTGGAGCCAGAGTGCAATGTCCATGGATAAAACAGTATTTATCAATGTCGGATGTTGCACTGAAACCAAATAGTTTAAGATTGAAACTGAAAATTGGCCTTTGGCTTCCTCCTGCACAGGTATATTTGGGAATGAAAGGTTTGATTTGGCGTCGAAGTGGTTCCAAATGTGTCACACGCAATGTGGCTGGTGAGGGGGATGTGCACAAAGGAGTGGTTGGTTGGTTGGTTTGTTTAGTGTCAGTTTGATTACTGTGTATTTGACAAAGGAAAAAGTGGCCGCTTCTTCAAATGACATGTCTGTTTCAATGGCATAGTTCATAAGACGAAGAAGCAGGGAGAAATCTTTTTCATTTTGGTCTTTTTATTTTTTATTTTTGGAATAAAAAAAAGGAAAGTAAACCTATTATGGCTTCTACAGCTTGCAAAGAACAACTGACACAATTTTCATTTTAATAATGTTTTCACTATCCCTCTGACTTCTTAAAACTATTTGATTTTTTTTCCTGTAATTTTAAAGTGGTTTGGCAGTGCTTGACATTATTTTCTTTTATTTCTTGATAATTGACTTCTTTTTTATTCTTCCCAATAAAAAGAAACACTGAGTATGGCTGTCCAAAAATGTCTACAATGTATAATAACTACCTAATCTACCTTAATAATATCCTACCAAAGTTTTCTAACATAATACTTTTTTTTAACTCCTAAAGACAAAGCTTTTTAAAATTATTTTGACATGTACAAACTTATATGGGCATAACACTTGCACCTTCCAGAAAGCCTTTAGGAGTATAGAAATTATCATACTGTATCATATAATAGTCTAAGGCAATATTTATTCTCCAACAACGGTAAGCACTGTACTCTTTACATGCAAATAAATCAAAATCTCCACACCTGACAGACTTCTTCAAAAGGTGAAAAACAAGTTTTAAATGTTTTTCAAAACTTGACACTTAATCAGCCTTCAAAAAAATCACTGCTTCTATGGATTCCAAGATTTTTGAGTCTGGTCAGAGTACTGTCACTGCTCAGGGTAGAAGGTATAGCCTGTATAACGTTTGTAAGTTCTAAAACGCAAAAGGTTTACAAGAACCATTAAGTATCCTTCCACCCCCCCTTGTATTCCCTCACTCTGGTCTCATCACAATAGCTGCGGTGTGCTGGGCACAGTTATGAAAAAATATGTTTTAGAAAACATGTTATACAAAATATGATGTAATACAGTACGAAGTAGGGCTTCACGGGATTATATAGTGTTTGTAAGGCTCTTTCTTAATTTTATTTATTTTTTTCCTTTTGTGTTCCTGTCTATCAGTACTTTTCTTCCTACTTACTCCCCATACTGTTGTTCTTGTAAATAAGTAATTTTAACACAAAAGCTTAAGTGTTATGCATAATATAGAGTAATATGATTCTCTAACCCACTTAAGGTAATTCCTTATTCTGTGTGGCTAAAATGGCCCTGTTTAAAAACCAGTAAAGTTTGGGAAAGATAACAAGAATATGAACATTATATTCATTTTATTTTGTTGTGGTAACAAGACAGTTATCTTTGTACTTTTCTGTTTCCATATAGATCACTAATCTTGGGTTATAATCACAAACTCGTGAATACAGAGTTTTTAGCCTATCTTTTATGTCCTAGTTTTACTGTATTGAAAATTGAATCCTGTTAAGTCCATCCCCCTGCTGTTCTTTCATGAACATTTTCCAAATGTTTCTGTTTCGGCATTTTGTCTGTTAATTGAAATTACTATTGTGTTTTTATACTCCTTAATCACTGGACCTAATACCTCTTTGAACAGTTGCTCTTTGCCCACCTGCCAAGAAAGTAAATGTGTCTTGGCACATGAGCTATCTCCCTGCGATGCAGTGGCAACACACCATGGGCCTGGGGGACCGGGATCTCGCTCTCTGTGACTGGCATTTAAAGCAAAGAGAGAGAGACACTTGCATTTTTTTGCTGTGTCCTACTAGCAGCAGCAGTCTTGAAGTTGTTCATTTCATAGAATCATAGAATCATTATGGTTGGAAGAGACCTCAAAGATCATCAAGTCCAACCATTTCATCTGAGAGTCCTGCAATAACTGTAGGTGTTTGGAGACTTACTTATCATCTGCACGTATGTCCCACTATAAATAATGAAGTAGCCTTCCTTTAGAAATACCTCATTTCCTTCATTTCATGTGAATGTTTTCTTTCTGGAGAAGGACAGGATGCACCCCAAGCCCAGCCAAATTTCACCTAGAAAAGTTCTGAGTAAGGGTGAAGCGGTAACATGAATAAGCAAAAATCATTAGAATAATTTGTGCATATTGTAGTGCAGTGTATCTCTAGCCCAGCTAAATACTTTTTGCCACATGCCTCCACTCTGTTGGATACAGTCTGCATGAGAAGTATTATGCAAAATACTGTGTTGCAGCCATCTCACAATAATAGCATGGAGTGCAGGACAGGCTGCTAAACTTGTCCATGCAGCAGAATAAACTTCTTACGCAGAGTTAGCTCTCTGCTATCACAGCTTGACTGTTGCCAGTACCCAAAATAATTCATTTAAAGCTAGCTCTGGCATCTTTATGCTACACTGTGTCCTAGTGGGATTTTACATTTTCCTATTCTTAGGATTTAAGCTGAAGATACCAGCAGAGAACATTTGCAGTTTGTCAGGTGCAACTGGCCATCCTGGAAACCTGAGATTTAAAGGAATATTAGCTCCTTGGCTCTGCTTATTTGCACTCAAGCTGTGCAATTATCCACCCATGAGCCAGCTACGTTGGAGATACTGATATTTAATACTTGAAATACTTAAGCATTGCCTGCTTTTATGCTGGAGCGACACACAGCAACATTAGCATGGGTTGGGATATATGCCAAGAACTCGATTTTACATAAGCATTTATTAGTTTCAAATACATCTTACAAGAACTTTTCTTTGCACAACTTACATTTGTTAAATATAACTTGTTCAGCATTTTTGTAACACTGTCTATAAAGGTGTCTCCTGGACTGAATCATAGTCATATCACAATGAGTATAACAAAAATAATTTTGGAATTAAAGCAGGCAATGTTTATTAGCTAATTTGTGTCTCTCATACAAATACTTATATATCCTATGTAACTTACCCAAAATGTATAAAACAAAAGGAACATTCAAAACAATGCCACTTTCTGTATTAGGTCAGCCAACATAGGAAGATTTTCTTATTATCAGAATTGTAGCTAAATAAGCATCCTGACACAGATTCTAATTCAGAAAAGCACATAACCACATGTTTAATCTTAAGCATTTGCATTAGTACTTTCTCAGATCAAGACTTGCTAAATCTGCCTGCCTCATGTAAGGGGTTGAGCTGAGGACATTTTTCCCCTCTTGGGATTGGCCTATGAACTGGAAAGAAAAATTAACTGTGTGAATTAAAGTGGTGTTAATAGCTTCATATGAGAAAGAGCTTTTTTTAATGAAAAGGGAGCATGGATAGTCACTTCTGCTTTTGGAGACTTTTTCTGTTATCTGACGTAACTATCTTGTTTGCTTTGCGTTGGCCTGTAAATGGATCATGCCAAAAATAGGGGTAAGCAATCTGTAGGCTCTTTTATTCTCTTTAAATATCTACTTTAACATAAAAAAAATCTGCTTTTTAGTATGTGTCTTTTCAAAAGCCTGATTCTATTCTCATCCGCTTCAAAAACTAGGTCAACAATGGGCACTTTGAATATCCCTGGCCCTGTTTGGACAGTGTTTAAGCATATTTTTTCCAACTATCTGAAAATAAGTATATTTTGAGATATCAATTTTAAAGGTAACTATGCTGAAAGTAATTTTCATTTTCAGCATAAAAATAGGAGGTAACTGAGTGTATACACTTTTCGAAGCATTTGCAGCATACGCAATGTGAATAGGTTGCACCTGTTGACTAGGGTTTTTTAACAGATTTTTTTTTTTAAGACTTTACAAACATAGGAGGAAAAAAAAAAAAAGAACAACTTTGTATATAGCTCTGGAATATGCATGATACATGCAGTAGGTGCATCTCTGTGTAGGAAAAGACTCTTTCTGTATCAGGTCATTCTATAAACATCTTTGGTCCTGAAAGAATGAACGAACAAATGTAAAAAAGTTAGAAGAAACTAAAAAGCTGCTTTTAGAATAGAAGCCCTTAAGCATCCTTAACTGTAGCTGTTGCTATGAGCTACAGCTAAAGCTGCAAAGCGTAGAGGTAGACTCAATGTGCATGGGAGATTAGTCTAAAACAGAACCCCAGATATGAATACCCCAAAAGCCACAAGAAGGGCAAAATGCTGAAACCTAAACATTTCTCAGTGCAGTGAAAATTTGACAGAAATACGCCTTTTTGCAGTTCAAAACCATGGAATACAGCCATTTTAAAATGCTACGTCCAAACTAACTTCTTATCTCAAGCCCGTCATTGTTTTGTAGGTACAAATTTGTTGTAACAGAACAATAAATTACTGAATGCTCAAAAGAACGTAGATTACTCCTTGTCACTGTGTTTCAACCTTCTTGTAAAGTCCAGGATGTTAGACCCTCTAAATTTTTCACAATTTTTCTGTTTCATATCCCTGTCATTCTTTGTATCCAAGATTCCAGTTTCAGTCATAACTTGTGTTGAAATGAATAAAAAATGTTACTGTTTCTCTTAATTTTATTTTTTTCAGAACAGAATTATTAGTAAGTATGTGCTTTTTGATCCTTCTCATATTGAAGGATTGATTTTAAAAAACTATGTAAATAGCTAGTTAATCAAAATGGACTGAAATAAAACCTGTGATTTTCTAAAGAGACATTAGCTAAGAAATACTACTTATCTATTTTGCACACAATGAAAAAAATCCATTAATATTTTAAAATAAACTTTTTGACCTTTGATTTTAAAATGTAAAACTGTAGTGCACAAATATGAATAGGAAAACTGGGATTTCACCAGAAAATGAATTAAATTCCTGATAAATAAAATATCTGCATTCTGAGTTTTGATTTTTTCCAGTGAAACAACATTAAAAATTTTAAAAATCCAACTTATTCCATGATGCAAAAAGAATGTTCAGCTGGAAGGTCATCAGGCATTTAAAGTGGAAAATCTTTGGTTGTAACAGATCCTCGCTTTTTAAACTACTACATAAGAGCAATACACATTCAAAGAATCATCTTGTTCCCAGCCTATAGTGCCTGGTGCCTCAGAGGCTGCTAGCAGGAGGATGTGAAGCACTGATCTGTAGGTAGGTCTCCTGCCTCCTGCTTCTTTCCTTAAGCATTTTATTCTCCCTGCATATTCCTTCCAGCTCTCATTTTTGTGTCTCCTTTGCTGAAGCCCATTCTTGCTCTTGGGCTGCCTCGAAACAACTTAGGAACGCCTGGCCCTGCCAAGGAAGGAGAATGTGGGCAAAAATGTCCAAAAGTCATTGCCTCTCAGCAGCTTTTTTCTGCAAAAAGACAGTCTTTCACTGCTGCCTCTTCACTTCATCAACATTCGAATATTCTGCAGTTTCTCCAGAGCAAACAGCAGGTTATTTGGGTACAGGTACTACCATCAAACTAAGCTCT
>NW_009599771.1:0-4014 GCF_000690535.1 Cariama cristata | reverse complement strand
CTTTCCCTGCCCGAGTTATATGCCACAAACTATCACTTTAAGGTTTGTGGTGATCTAGGGTTAATGCAGGTCTGACCAGCAATTACATCCTTACAGCCAGTCCTTTCAATTGCTGACCATTTCAGGCAAACATCGGGGAGGTGGGAGGATGGAATTCTCACCTAGTAACCATTCTGATTCAAAGATACATTTGAGACATTTTATACAATGATCCAGTGATTGACATTGTACCTGAAGCAGGGGTAAGGCACTATACAACTTCTGCCATCAGGGCAGGGAATAATATATGGAAAGAAATGAGGCTTCAGTAACATTTAAAAAAACACTGCATTTGTAAGAAAAAAATCTTTAAATATATCAACTATGCAAAATTTGTAATAAATTTGCAGTATTATAGAAAACATCAGTTTTTAAATGTCATGAAGTATTTACAGGAGTTGAGATTCCTTCTTCGTGGCTAGGGATTGCTTTTCATCTCACAGACAGAGGAAATAATCAAGTATGGGTTTTCATTTTGATTTTTTCAAGTTTCTGGTTATCCTGTCATGCATAATTCATTACATTCTTACCTTCTAAAACTAAATTGGCATAATTAAAGATTTTCAATTACTGAATATTGTTTCTGATTGTGTCAGGATTTTCTATGGCTGCTTTTAAAACAATTTTACTAGTTTGGAAAAAAATACACAGTTCTTGAATTAAATAATATTCTGTGGAAACAGTCTGAAATTTCATGATGGTTACAAGGCTTTGTAGGAGATAAACACAGCACAATGTATGTGCACGCTTCCCGATTGCAGGCATAAAGAAACAGGAAAGAATTTAGAAAGTGAATCTGACGGGAAGAATCTATGGGAGAAGTTCAGATTCCTGAGTCTGTCAATAACTCCACGCAGAAGTCTTAAAATGGAAAAGTATAAAGTCTTTCTCACCACTTACATAAAGTTAAGAATGTCGGGCAATGAGACCGTATCTGCTGAAGGCAGATGAGACGAAGAAAACTGTGACCAATCTTGCTCCTGTTGAACCTAGGAAATAAACTTTGTCTATGGGATGCATCTGGCTTCCTTTCATGCCAACAGAAATTAGCCATTGATATTCACAGGAATGTCCTGGGGCCTGTAGACACAGTTTGTTTTTACTATTTTCTATTCAGTAATTTTTAATGAAGCAACTAACTTAGGCATAACTTGCTACAGCTCTAATGAAAATATTGCAAATTATTAAAATGATAAAACTAAGTGGCCTTAAATACTGTCTTAGAAGATTTGTCATCCAAAGAGCCTTGGGAAAGGTGCTAATGCAAGTGAGTATTCTGAAAGGTAATTTTTCATTGTTTAGTTTGCAGTGAAAATACCTTAGCAATGATTTTTTTTCTACAAAATATTTGTTCACATTTTGAAGTAGAACACGTTATTTATTGCACTTTAACTCTTTTTGCCTGACTTTTTCTAAACTTTTCCTCTGAAGCACTCATCTGAAATGAGAAATCCCATTCAAGGCTCTTTGAAATTGAGGATAACTACCACCTTAGAAGAATGGTGGGCTGAATTGTACCACTCAGTTTATTTAACTATTAAAAGATATGTGTTCAGTTTTTAGATAATCTATCAATTCCTGTATGACCTCAGATCATGTGGCTTTCCTGTGTGTTTACCTGCTTTAATATATAACAGTTTCAAGCAGTCATATATTTTGGAATAAAGTATTTATAACTTGCCTGGTGCTCACTGAAGTCCCCAAATGTCTATTATATGTGTCACGTTATTGCCACCGTTACTAGTGCTTATCAGACAATATCTCACCCTAAGTATTAGAACAGATTGCAAATTTAACAACTTGCTCCAGCTAGTGAAGAAGTTAGCTGAGACATCATTATACATAAACTATATTGGACAAAGACAGATGAATAAACTGAAAGTCTACAAGGACTTCTGAAAATAGTTAAATAAAAATTGCCACTCCAAAAGGTAGAGAGAAAAGTAAATTAAATTCAGGGCCCAAATTATTAGGGTTTTCTAGACTAAAAAAAAAAAAAAAGTTTGTCAACAAAATCAAAATGAAATTAAAAGAGAATAGTGGCATTTCACCTTCTCTTTTTTCAAAAGCACCATGTAAATTCCAAACACAGGTGCATCAGTTCTTAGCGCAACAGTGTAAGGCATTCTGAATGCACTGCTTAGTAAGTAGACAGCTTGTTATTTACCTATCAAAGTTTTGACTGGCGTTAAGATGCAGCTTTACAACAATTAAATCTAAAAATCATATTGGAGTAGACAAGAACAAGACTCAGAATAAGAAAAAAGATTAACTGCCTCCTCTTCAAATTAATCTGTCCTTTGTTACTGCTGCTATGTGGACAGTCTGGAAAAAAAAAAAAAAAAAGTGTCTTGATTGCAATACACCAAGTATGAAGTAGATGGAATCTCTGCTCTTTCTCCCGGTTGCTTTTCTAAAGACACAAGCACTAGCCAGGAGCTAATTAATCCTTCACCCAAATTCCAAATTAGATATTAAGTAAATTATATCCATTAGAAAGATGAAATGAAGACCCCATGCTTCCTAACTTGCTTTGCAAAGTGATGTGTGAGAGTTGTTTTATTTCAATTACCCGAGAAACTTTTGAGTGTGATGAACAGGTTGAAGAGATGGCTGATGGGAAAATCCACAAAAAAAGAGTGTCCTAGAGATAAACTTCTCTGCCACATCTAATGAAATCTCAGTTATAAAGAAGATCTGCCACTGTAACTTCCTGGTCTCATGAAGTGAAAAGATGGATAGCATGTAACTGGTATTGGAAGATATGTTGATGTCAGTGGAGTCAAAAATAAGCAATTGGTAAGAGTTTCTGAATGGGATCCTAAGAAAATGCCCTAAATGAATATTAAAAATTTTGCATGCAGTATATAAATTGCATAAATACAATGGTCAAGAATACAAAAAAACAACTAGCATCTTAGGAATTCAGCATGATATTTTTAAATTTTTAACTGACTCTGTCTTCACCACAGTGAATGCAGTTAAAATTCATCATGATCAGGTAAATCTAAACATTTTCAATATTGGCAGAGCTGATGTCTTTCTCAGTTTCAGTTCAAACATGTGTTTTGAAAGAGGCTAACCACAAAACTGCTTCCTGTAAACCTGTCACCTTGTTCCCCAGGAGTAAAGCTTTGCCAGTTTGCACCAAGCACAGAAACTCCACTTTGCCTCTTTCCTGTATTGATTCTTAACTTTTTCAGAGCAAAACAGATCATACATATGATCTCTTGCATAACAGACCTGATAGAACTTCATCTGATAATTCATGTAGGAAAGAATAAATCTACTTTGTCAGATCCACATTTAACTTGAAAGTATCTCTCTTCAAAATATATCCCACTTTGATTTATGAGGTTGATATGAACAATTTTGTATGGCTGTACTTCAGTTAAGTCAAGGGTTTCCTCTTTTGTTTTAGGCTTGGAGTTAGGAGCTGTGATCCTTGGTACTAGGGGCTTGTTTCTAAATTGATCCACTGAGAAGCCTTGCGGTTGTGTTCCATGACTTACTGTACAGAAAAAAAGATAACATCGAAAAGAACCAGCAGTCTTTTTTTTTTTTTTTCCTTTTCTTTTTTTTTTTTTTTTTTCTTTTCCACGGGTAAAACATCAGTTAATTCAGAGGGGGAGTTACAAGTCAGGCAAAATCCTGCTGCCCGTGGAACAAACCCGTTCCTGAAAACCGTCTGCTAGTCTTACACAGGGAAAACAAGCTGCGTTCGACGTCCAGGATTCGCTCTTTGGTGAGAATATGACTCATCACCAAACTTTCTCATTCTTGTCGGAAAATGCAGTTCCCCAGTGACAATCACAGCGGGGTGAGCGCTTTAATCTTCCTCCCCAAAGACAACCCTTCCCCCCCAAAAAAAACCCCATATTAAGGCATACGAGGGCATTTTCTGCGCCTGTTACCTTTCTCCACGAGCTCCAGAGCTCTGCAGACAAGGCTCATTTCTGTACCACCACGCCCAGC
>NW_009599770.1:0-12122 GCF_000690535.1 Cariama cristata | reverse complement strand
TTGGTGGGCACCTTGCGTCCAGCCAGGGTCAATGCACCAGAAGTAGCTGAGCCTGAAGGGCATTACCAGATTAATAATATTTTAGAAAGTTCTGACCCTGAGAAAAAATAATTTGTAGAGATATGTAAAACAAACATATTTACATCATGATCAATTATATGTGATTATTGAAAAGGAGATGGTATACCATCAACATATTCAGAAGAAAAGGTAGGAAGGCAAACCAGGAACAGGGCAGATTTTCAGCAGCAGAAGTGTATGTGTGAGTGTTTACTGAGACTGTAGAAGAAGAAATGAAGGGCTGCTAGGGAGGTACAGAGGATTCAGCAAAAGAAGTTGTACTGCTATTTGGCCATGATCTCTACTCTAACTCTGATGGGACTTTCTGAAGGTCCATGGCACGGGATCCTGGGATAATTTGTGTACTGACAGCTTGAAATTCCGGTTGTACACCAGTCCAGACACAGATCTGTAATTGCTGGACTGTCTGGATCAAAACAGAAAGGTAGCAACACTGGATGGGAAAGATGGAAAGACAGTAACTTCAAGTGGGAAAAAGGGTCCTCTGAGTCCAGACTTCAGTGCAATTGTCTTCTTGCCCTTGCTTAAAGTTGCTCTGCCAAGGAAAACGACTGAATATGAACAATACTAGACAGAGTGTTTGAACTGTTCTCATCCTGAGTGTTACCAGGATCTCTTTTATTAAATATTCACATCTGTCTATGCACATCTCCAGATTCCCCAGGTGAGTATTCTGTGAGATAGCACTGTTACTCAGATTAAAGAAAGATCATGAGGGGAAAAACTGCACTGGTCAATGTTTTTGTTCTTGTTTTCTTTTCTTTTCTTTATGTATTTTGGAGGACAGTAGGATCTGATTTACAATACATCTAAGTTTAATAGTCTATAGACTCTGATGTCTGCATAGCTCACCAGAAAAAAACACCTTGTCTCTTCAGTAGTAAACTGGTAATGGCCCTGTAGTACTCAAATTGTACAGAAGGATTGGAAGGGTTAAATGCTTCCTGAAGGAGGAGTAATATTTACACGCCAGGAAGGTTTATCCTGACATACCTTGTTCTAGTACCAGTGAGATTGTCCAGTGAAAAGAGGTCATCGGGCTCTTTTTTTGCATGTTTTGTTTAGAATGTATACGTGATATTTAGGGTCTGCAGTGTGCGGAGCTTACTTTGCACAGGGGACTTTCTGCATGAAAAGAACATGAGGAATGTGTACCTAGGGGGTCACAAACAATTTGTCTATGGAAGTATAATGTTTTGTTTAGGTCTCAATTTTTGCAGTTGTGTAATATGCTGACAGAAATATTAGAACTTTGTGTGAATTTAAAATATATTTTATGTTGGCCCAACAGTTGCGATTGTCTTAAGTAGTGTTATCTCATTAACAAACATTGCCAGGCATAACCTAAAGATCTTTCCTTCCCTTTCATGTTAGGCTACTTTACTTTTCTCTCAATGTATTCATCCTTTAGAAATGTTTATATATTTTTAACAGGAGACTGCAAAAAATAATTTAATAAACAGCTTCTGACACGGTAACTAATGATTTCAACTTCAGTTCCTTTGTGGCTTAAAAACAAGTGTTTATTTAGAAAATGCCTTCAGCAAGGATACATTTTGGGATTTATTATATGTCACAGACTAAATTATTTCTTGTTTATTCCCTTCACTTAAAATGCATAATTAATATTTCACAGTATGTTTAGATTAGTAGTTACATTTGGTTCTTTACTTAATTTTAAAAGTCATTTAAAGTGATCTTAGTGAGACTTAGCCTTAGTACTCTCAGAGCACAACCCATAAATCAGGTTAAATGTTTGAGTCAGGGAGCTTTAAAGCTGCTTTTAAATCCAGAACACTGTAAAAAATTACATTTTATCTAGGGCTACAGTAGCTTGTCACCCACCGACAATTAATGATACAAATTCCACAGTTTTAAACTACCACAAATCAGGAATTTTTAAAGGCATCTCCATATTAATTGCTGAGAATTTAAGATATGCAAAGTTTTATTTATTTTTTCTGGAAAGAATAGTATTCTTGCTCTTCACTCTATATTTTTCTAAACAGAAAATGTTTTGCAAGAGGGCTTGCGTATATCTAAATTACATTTATGTACCTAAAAGGATAAGATATGCATTTGGAAAGGTCATCATAAGTACAGAGCCAAAGTGGAGTAGCAACAGTTGGAACATAGAACAATTTAGATGGGAAGGGACCTCAGGAGATAATTGAGTCTAACCTCCTACTCAAAGCAGAGTCATCTATAAGTTCAGATCAGGTTGCTCAGGGTTTTATCCAGTCAGGCTTGAACATGTTATAGAACATATTAATTCGTAATTTGCATGTACAAAGTTACAAACTCAAAATTCATTAATGAGCTAGGGCCCAATGAAAGGTTCTCTCTCTTTCACCATCTTCTCTTTCTCTCCCATTACTATTTGCTTTTCCCCTTCTCCTTTCTCATCTCTGTCTCACCTCACCTTCCCCTTCTGTACTTCATGCTGTTTTTTTTTTATATCAGCCTAAAAAGGGTAGTAAAAAGAGTGCTGGAGTGTGATCCAAGCCACTGCTGTTCTAATCATAGACTCACTGAAAAGCAAATAGGAGGGGCATCAAGAAGTCATTCAGTCCACCATGATCTTTCCATCAGGGGTTGATGCCCTAAAGCAGAATCTGAGAGACCTAAACCCTCCCCAGCTGGTGTCTGTTAGCTCTCTAACAATGGAGATTACAAACCTGCTCAGGCAACTGCCTGCTCCAGGGCTTGAAGATCCCCAGATTCAGAAAAGTTTTGTCCCACCTAAACCCCTTTAAGCTCACTATTTACTGTCCTGTTTGCAGTAGACATGGAAAGCCTAACTTTTTGCTAAGATCAAGATTTTATGAATATTTTCTGAATGTTTTCTGACTGTTACCATGCCACACATAATTTTTTTTTCTCTGAACTAAATGAATACTAATTAATGTTTTCAATGTGTCCTCAAAGACTTTATTTTTTTTATACTTATGATAGTTTTCATTGCTTGCAGAGCAAATTCTCTGGTTGATTGACATTATTTTTGAAGTCTGATGTCCACAACCGGACACAGTATTCAGCAGAGGTCTTAACGATGCACTTAGTACAGCAGAAGAATTAAGCTCATGTTTTCTAAATGATTATTCTGTTTGCATCTCTGTTTGGCATTTACCTTTTTCACTACAGCATGACACTGTTGATTCATGCTTAGCATATGATCTATTTATTTTAAAGCTTAGACAGCTTTCTGAAGAGCTGCTGTTGCTTTTTTTTTCAGTCATTCTCCACACAACATTTGTGTAGTTGGTTATTTCTTCCTAACAATAAAATATAGCACTTGTCTTTATTGTATCTTACATTTTTAGGCCACTTCTTTAATTTGTCAACATCATTTTGAATTCTGATACCATCCTTTAATGTGCTTGCTGGCTTGAAGCAACTCTTTCTAGCCTGGGGTCCTCCTTCAAGCTTATGAAAGTATGCCTATTCTCATTCAGGTCATTAACAGAAATACTGATGGGGAACATCTTATGCCCTTTCTATTCATGTTCAAACAAAAGTAAGCAAAGAAAAATCCATCCCACCAAATGCTCCAGATGTACAAAACGGATATTGAGATGACAAAGAACATACTCTTCTGTATATGCTATAGCCCTGAGTCATCTGATACCCGTGGCTATATTTATACTAGTAAACTAAGCTGCCTAGGACCAGGACTTGATTATTGTGCAATCTCTATCCATAAGATGTAATTGTTGTTTTTTATCCATGCCAATAAGTAGCATCAAAGATAATATGCAAATGTAATTCAGGAATTAGCATAAACCATGGACCACTCCCAACAGGCAGCTTGGGATAAGCAATAGGTGGGATGTAGCTACCTGTTTTGGTGGGGAAGTTTTTCCTGTGTGTATTGCTAGTCATGCCATGGCGCTTACCCATGGGGTTACAGCCAGAGCCCTGGTCTGCTTTCAGCCTTCGTACTTTCCAGTTGTTCTCCGAAAGGAAGGGCTCAGGTCCAGACGGGGCTAGAAATAGCTACTTGGAAGAGACTAAATACTGAAAATTTTATTTCCTGTCATGTTGGAGTCATAAGAAAATGCAGAAGTAACTGGTGTGAGAACCTAATCTGACATAAAACTGTCAATATCCTCCCTGTGTAAGTGATAGAGAAGCTTCCATTCATGTCAGAGCAGCTACACAATTGAACGAAAGCTATAGCTACAAAGTCAGAGGTTTCGAGGCATTTTTCTACCCTGAAATAGGACTATCATCCTGGAAATGTCACATGCGACACCATCTCCTGCATGAAATTGGTAAGAAGAATTTCATATCTGATGTATGTAACATGCAGTCATTGAAAAGGATAATCACAGTGCCTGAGTGGGGACTCACTTTTAAAGTAAGAGAACCTATATACCATTGGCTTTGGTGGCACTGTGTATGTAATTAGTTCATACTGACTGAGCATCCTAAAGCTTTAAATCTTAAAGGCAACACATTTTTCCTGTTAATATTTTTTCACTATTTATGGAAAATAATAAAAAAAAATGATGCTGGTTCAATTTGTAAGGAACCACTGGTATGTTAAAAGAAAGTATTTTCTATGATGATAATACCCTTACACCCAGAAAAAAATCATGAAAGCAGGTATTTATCAGTAGGCTTTACCAGCAACAGTTTAGTTTCTATTATTTCTCTGTTTTTTTAAGACATTGCAAATTATTATTTAGATATTATTAAGACAGCGCTTGAGTATCAGATGTGAAATGTGTAATCTCTGACTTGAAAATATCTCCTCACAATGTGAAAAATACTGTTACAGCCTCATTCTTTCCACAGGATTACAATAATTTTGTTTGGTCTTGTAAGGGCAGCAGGTTGTGTGCAAAGTGCACAGATATCTCTTCCAAGACCTCAACCAGAACTAAGCACTTATTAGCTCAAGTGGCATGAAAGGGATGATTTTGGGGAAGGAAAGCTTTTTTACCTGTAACAAAATCAATAGCACCACAGGACTTATAAAATAAGGAAACCTTCATTCTCAAGATTTTAATAAGATTATGTTAGTATCCTGGTGGTTTATCATAGATCAAAGCTTTAAATTTTTGATACAGATTTAAAAGTCTTGTTGTCTCCTTGATAAATACATAGTGCTAATATAAGAGAACAGAGGCTAAATGACTTAAAATAAATGTACACTTGCACCTTTGATCACATTTGGGTTGTGATGGCTGCATCTATGTTCCTAAAACCACTTGTTCTAGAGTCATTCCAGGTCCAGATGATATCCAGTGGCTTGTGCCCATACTGTTTAGTGTGTGCACACCCTCCCTGGAGCTGGTTACCTGTACTCACACTAGATAGAACACTGCATGGTCTTGTTTCTTTTCTGGCCTCATATCATATCCCCCATGCCCTGAAGATATAGCTAATTTTATATGTTATTTTTAATCTGTTAATGCCTGAAACAATATAAAGGCTGCACTGCTCACAATAGTAGCATTTTACAGAATGAGACTAGAGATAAACCAAGTATACATTAGAGTCTGTCATGATATCATGGGGATTATTTGAGGATATGATGCCTCCTGGGGTAGAGCTGGAAGACAGTGTTAGGCAGAGTTCAGAGGTCTGCCTTTTGGGAGAGGTCTCCAGCATCAACTCTTGTTTAAAATATGTTTTGTCTTGAAGAGAAGTAATTGGTACACTGCAAAGCAGAATTAGTAGGAAACTAAAAATTCTTCAGTGTGGGCAATCTAAAGTCCAGCTCAGTATCACACCTCACATACTATTTTAGTGTAGAGACACATCCAAGAAAGCCTTATTTCCAAAGCTACTGAGAAAATAATCATATGCTCCAGACTTATTTGGGCCTCAGACTTGCTGTTCTTCTTTCTATTTATTGATTTTAAACAAACAACTGAGTAGGATTCACCCTACTGGGTTTCATAGGTACCCAGAAAGTCCCTGCCATTCTCCATCAGTAGTATTGCCCAGTCCTAATGTGTAAGTCTGTACTGTAGACATCAAGGTCCTCTGCAGGAAGATGAACTTGAATTCAAAGAGAGGGAACTTAGAGTGTTTCCCTGTCTTGGGTGGAGGACAAAAATTTTGAAAGTATGACTGAAAGAAATACATGCGTTTATTCTGCTTGTTCCAGCTTTCTTTTGAAAAGGAATGTACTCCGGGCTCTGAGGAAACAGGACGCTAGCTGGCACAGAGCAGAGCTCAGATCTATTTGGAAACACCCATGTAAAAGTTCCCTCAGGCAACTCTCTGCTCTGAACGCTCTTAGTGGCTTCTCTTTCTGTTTGCCTGTCTGTCCGTCTTTGCATCGTCTATATGACCTAAATATCCAGTTTGAGGTTTTAGGTCATTGTTTCTGTTACCTTGCCATCTGAATGTATTTGATAACCACTAAGAAAGATCTCTTTTTTCCTTCTCTGTCATGGTTCTGTTGTGGGTTAACCCCGATAAGCAGCTGAGCCCCACCCAGCCGCTCGCTCACTCCCTGCTGCAGCAGGATGGGGAAGGAAATCAGAAGGGTAAAAGTGAGAAAACTCATGGGCTGAGACAAAGACAGTTTAATAGGTAAAGAAAAAGCTGCATGCACAAGCAAAACAAAACAAGGAACTCATACACCACTTCTCATCAGCACACAGGTGCTCAGCCATCCCCAGGAATGCAGGGCTCCATTACACCTAACGGTGACTTGGGGAGACAAATGCTGTAACTCCAAACATCCCTTCCTTCCTCCTTCTTTCCCCCAACTTTCATTGCTGAGCATGATGTCATGGGGTCTGGAATATCCTTTTGGTCAGTTGGGATCATCTGTCCCAGTTGTGTCCCCTCTCAACCATTCATTTCTAAACTATCCAAAACCAGTACAGGTTGGTATGATTAGCGCCCCTGTGATAGAACAGTTTTCTGATGTCAGACCATAGGAATGCCTTTTCTTTATATTTTTCTTATACTAACCCTGCAAAGAGATAAATAAAGTATTTGTCTCCTGATTTGGTCAAGTTCTGGATGAATCCGATCTAGATTAGTCTGTACCTGAATCACAGTCTCTGAGTTTTTTCATTGTAGGTTTTGTTTTGTTTTGTTTTTTGGGTTTGTGTCTTTGTGTTTTGTTTTTTGTTTTTTTTTTTTTTTTGTAAGGTAGAATTTGTTGAAATTTTAAGTTCCAGGACATGAAAGCAAGTATTCTTAAAACCTTATACACATTTATATGATGTCATAAAATTCACTAAGGCAGACTTACTCGTTATTTTTGGACTTCATTGACTGTTTAAGCATAGAACACACGTAATTGTAAATATTCATTGTAGGAGACATTGATTTAGATACAATGAAAAACAGAGCATATACAAAATTCTATTTACTACTTTTCTTAATATTTTCCTACTTTTCAAATTTCAATTCTTACTCATAATTAACCTAAACTGAGCATACATTATGATCAATAATAACTTCTCTCCAACATTCCCAGTTTACCATAACCATTTGAAAGGATTCTTTCTGTGATTATCACGCTTACTTTCCATTAATACCAAGCTGTTTCTTCCTATTATACGTTAATGCACAGGGAAGATTTGGGAAGCTATTATAATCTGGTAAGGAATAAAGACTCTGTTATAGTCTGTCATTAGCCTCCTATTAACTCTACTTTGTCAAGTAGAAACTAGGCTTCTCTACTAGTAGAAACTAATAGAAACTAGGCTTAACTGATACATACTGTTTTCTATAGAATCTTCCTACTGGCAAGAGTTTCATTTTCAATTACCAAGAAGACAGGTTTCATTGCTCTTAAAATTCCTTATTGGCCTTTGTAAAAAGAATTAATTTTTTAAAAAAATGCTAAATGACTCAGCATAATACTCTATTGTGAGTAAATAATTTATAATTCCAAATTCTAGTTTGACTTTAAAAGATGCATTAAGTACAAGGCTTTGTTTGGCAAAGTGAGTTTTATCTGTACAAGTGCAAGAAACTCCTGTTAAACATGTACCCTTGAGAAGAACATCTCATTCCGGACTGAGATCTACAGAGCAATTCAGTAAAAAACTGAAAACATTGTTTGCAAATTCTGCCTTACATAGATTCAGATGACTCCTTTCATAATTTTTAAACCATCCCCTGCCTTACCAATCATATTCAGAAATAAACTCACACATATCAACAAAAGTCAAATGCAACTAGACTGTGCCAGAGCAATGCCAACACAACTCTCCACAGTTACCACAAATAATACTCCCCAAAACAAAACCATTAAAATCTTTAGGTCCTGTGCACATTCAGCCCAATCTGTGGTGTACTTCATTTGATGGACCAAACGCCCTTGTGAAGGCGGCATGTGTGCAATTAAATGAGTGCTGTGTGCTAGAATGAGTTAGCTCAGGCAATTTGTAAAAGATGGAAACAGCCACTTAACAGTAGGACAACATTTTTCACTCTGTTTCTGACTGCTCAGTCCTGATCCTCTAAGGAGTCCTATAGAGTACCTTCAAAAGATGAACCTGCAGACTAAAATTCATAACTCTACTTGATACTAAAAATAAAAGGCTTGATAAAACATTAGTCTAATGGCCTATACAGTTTTCCAGGTAACTTGTTCCTCTAGTACTAATGCTAAAACCCCTTTTCTGCCTCTACTCCACGTGAGCTAACAGCTTCTCACCTTTCTGGTTTTGCTCACTGGATGCTAACAAACCTTTTATCTCAACTCATCTAATTAATTAACATAATGTCATTTTACTCGGAGCAGTTGTATCTATCTTCTGGTTACCCTGTTTTTGTCACTTTTCAGATCTGCTGAACACTGAGGAACTCTTGAGTCCAAAAGCTTGCCTTTCTGTTTCCGTCTGTGTTCATTGTCTGTATAGAAGATATTTATTCTTCCCACAAGTCCTTTCACGCTAAAGAGTAAGTTAGCATTCATTAATGAAATGAGCAAGTACCAGCCAAAAATAACTGATGGGCCCTATTATCACAGGGCTCAGATTGAACATTTGGATACAGCTTCTCTGAAAAAAACCCCAAACAAACGAAACACGGTTCATTCTTGAGATCTGGATTATTTTGCTGTGATTTCTTGCTTACTTGACCTAATCAGAATGCCTGGTGGCAAACATCATCTACTGAAGCAGTAAGTTAAACAGCTGAAACCTTCACTGTCTGACAGTATTGTATCCTCAGTAGGGGCTTCTAGTTTTACAGGCCTGAAGGGTTAGTTCCAGCACCTGAAAAACAGTTCAGTAGGATCTCTGGAGGCAGCAAGTTAATGACCAAGATCTTAATGGTCTACAACAATTGATGAGTGTAAATTTGAGCTGTATGGGGCTTAAAGAAACTGATGAAAAGGTAGTATGTGAAGGTAGCTGTTCCAGAGATAACATCCATTAGGCATGGCACTATGAACTTAAAGAGGAAAGCAATGCTGTAAAATCACAGACAGTGGTCCTCAGGATGCAGCCAAGAATATGCAATATTGATAGACTTCTTAGGTAGCTTTAGAGCAGGCGAAACTGAGGTGTGTTTTTCAAATGGTTGCTGGAGGTGAGTTTGTTCTAGTGGAAATTTCAGATGAGCGATGTTAATAATTTTTGTGGGTTCCAGCCACAGTGTTCTTTCTGATAAAGTACTGAAAGATGGTGATGAATCTATGAGTTATAATGCCTACAGATGCTAGCTGAAATTGTCTTTATTACATTACTGTTAATAGAATAAAAAGACAGAGAATGTTAAAATTGCTAGTATGTCTGTCTTGTTAGGACTGTCATTAAACAGTTAACCCAGGTTGTGGTAGCTACTCTATCTCAGCAGGTACACAAAAGAGAGAGGGGAAAAGAGTAAAGGTAGAAAATTATGCTCTATCTTCCTGGTGCCAAATGATACTTGCAGCTTTCCTGCTGCAGATTTACAGTCTCACATCCTGTTCTTCGCCGTGCTGGCAAGATCAAACCCAGAATGAGCCTGGTAAAGATGTTGTTTTCAATTGCCTTACTCATCACAGCAGTGCTGGAAAATACAGATTTGGATGTCTAAACCAGATAATTGTTGAAAAAAGAGAAATATCAAGGAGGGTAAATGAGAGAAAGAAATTAGTTCAGTGCACTTAGTTGGCACTTGTAGATAGGTGAAGTTATCTGGATAATTTTCTCTCTTTGGCTTTCTTTTTTTGTTTAGTTTTTTTAATTTTATGTTAGTTCGTCTCTAAGAATTAGAACAATAAGCTAATGCTGTCACAATGGATTTGAAGAGATAGCAGTCGTGCTTGCTGTGATAATAAAACTTCTTTAGGGCCACTTGTCCTCTGGTATAACTATAAATGAAGGTCTCCAGAAAAGTGTTTTAACAGAATATTCCTATTCTGTTTATCTTCCCGTAGGGTTATTTTGTTAGATTTCACTTTAAACAGGACTAAGGAGATTTGGTAATCTCTGTGCCCATTTATTTCACTCTTTAAATGTGATTGAAACATGGTGGTTAGAAAAAATAAGGAAACCTTCTTTTTGGACTACTCCAGCATCTCTACCTATAATTGCCACTGTCTTTCATAAACAATTTCCATGGCAGCTTAAACTGACCAGCTTTGCATATTTATAAATAAAATTTGTTGAGCATGAGTGATCCCAATTAACTTTCATCCACTCTTTTTTCCCAGGTGAAACTACTTGCAAATTCAAATTCCTTCCATAGTAACATGGTAGTATTCATAGTGCAGAAGAGCATAAGGGCAGTCTACTGGAAAAAGTTGCTCAGCAGAGCTTCTGGAAAGGGAAATCCCACCACACTGACCTACTGTGTGTTCTGTGAAGCTGTCTCTAAGCACAGGGGGAAAAGACATCCAGTAGGCATAATATTTTTTTATTTTCCTGAAAATTATGAAGAATGAATAAAATGAATGCAGAACTGTTATTTGTGAAATCTATCAATAATAAACCTGTTAGGAGCCAGGGACACTTTTTGAAACAATAAGAGATCAGTCTCAGCTAGATAAAAGGAAGGCCATGTTAAATAAAAACATAGAGTAGAATCAGTCTTGCTTATTTCTGTTATTTCCTAAATTGTAAGTAGTCCTGAGTTTGTTTTTTGCCTCTTCTCCCTGTGAAAAGAATTTGCAAGTCTAGGCAAGTCTATTTGGCAGTAAGTGTTCAATCATGCTTGTAATGACAGCTCTAATCATAATTCATGAGGTATCATGTATTCAGGTATGATTCATGCAGCGAGGAAATATACTGAAAAGAAGCAGATATAAGTTAAATGGAGTCTGGTGTGCTAAAGGTTGAAGAAAAGGATAGACTTGGGGTCATTTCCCTTCTATCCACAAAGGAGTTGTTAGAGGACACCCACACGCAGCTTTGAGAAAAACCCCACCTGAGAGGAAGAGACAAACAGAAACAGCTGAAACAAGGACCTTTGACACTATAGAACAGATTTTTCTATATTCTTATTGTCTGTTTAGGCCAACCCTACTTCTTCCTCCTGACCCTGGATATATTCTCAGGTATTAAAAAACAAGGAGCTAACTTAATGGTTGTGAACATTGCACTGTTTGTGTACTTCTGAAGAAATTGACTGGTGGTGCCGATCTCTCCCTGCCCGGAGGTGAAGGTCCCAGCCACATGCACCTCAGGAGGTGGAGGATCCTCTCCCCTCCCCACATCGTGCAGGAGGAGACCTAGGAGATGGGGGGGAATGGAGGCAGGTCCCTGCCCAGAGTGGCAGGTGAATCCCATCCCGGCCCCCCTCCCCTCCCCGTGTCCCCCTACAGAATAGGTATGAGGCTCTGGGAACTGAGAGCCAGGAAAACAAAGATCTAGATGAAGGGCCATCGAGGAGGGTACTTAAGCAGAAAGAGACAACCAGACCTATTGCAACCAGCTCCAAAAAGGAAAAAAGAAGGGTAATTGTGGTAGGTGACTCCCTGCTGAGGGGAACAGAAGGCCCAATGTGCAGACCGGACCCACCCCACAGGGAAGTCTGCGGCCTCCCTGGGTAAGGGATGGAGCCAGGAGGGTCCCTGGTGCGGCCCTCTGACTGCTGTCCTCTGTCAGTGTTCCCGGTGGGCTGAGACG
>NW_009599769.1:12732-21337 GCF_000690535.1 Cariama cristata | reverse complement strand
GGGGCCCTCCATGGGAACCTTCTCCCAACGGATTTAGGCTGCGCCCGTGGCGTACCCCAGCCCGTGAGCATGGCGTGCGTCGCCGACCAGGAGGAAGGACCTGGCGGGGGACACAGCGAGTTCAGCGACATCATTAAGTCCAGATCAGGTAAGCTGTCGAGAGGAGCGGCGTTTTTCTGTCTTCTCCTCTACGTGTAGCTTCTGACATCAGCTTGCATTTTTAAACAGTGCGTTTTTCCAACTGTTTTTTTGGCCGTATCTTGGTAGTACAGTGAGCGACTGAGGCTGTTTGTGCAGCTGTCCTACAATTAAGTAATAGTAATTGTAGATCTCTGGGTTTTGGTTTTTTTTGACAGTGTTAGTCAAGTCTGTTTGGGATCCACCTCCTGCATTATAATTATCTCTGCTTTTGTAAATAACCATGTGTTTAAAGTGCTCTTATGCAACCTGATGTTGGCAGCTTTTGTGTTTATTCTCCGACACTGAAAATGGCAACTGTGGCTACAATACTGTGCCTCTCAAAAGTGCATCGCGGTACTACTTGTGCAGTAAATTGATGTGCTTCCTCCTTAATGTAAAGCAGTTGTCCAAGGCCACTGGCTCAGGCATTTCCTCTAGCAAAACGTTCATGTAGCAGATCTGAAGGTTATTGGAAAAACATGGGGCTTTTTTGGTGGCTGTATGTTGGAGTCTTCTGAGGCTCTGCTGGATGCTGGGGCGGGTCAGGAGGTACCCTCGTTTTAGCAGAGGGAGAGCGGAGGCTTTGGAGGGACAGAAGTGAGTTCTTTAAACCTTGACAGAAATTTGTGCTACGTCCAGAGATTGGATGCTCGCTTCTTTAGCCTCAAAGGCTCTCTTTTCTCTCTTCAATGCAAAATGCTCCTGTTGTCAAAAGGTTTTCCTTCGATATCTGAAACCTAACAGTGTGGGGTTTTTTAAAATGTTCCATGCATTAAAAACTGTAGCTCTTTGGTCGGTGGTGATTTGAGGTGTCAGGTTATGTAGGATGCAGGTTTGGATCTGGATCCCGCTGGTGTTGGAATAGTTTGTTTCTTAGACCTCTTTCTGAGGCAATCTTTCTCTTAACTTCTGGAAATGCGGTTTATGAAACAGAAATGCTTGTGGTTTTTCATCTTGAAATCTCTAGTGCTGGTTTACGTTTTCTGCTGTTATTTTGAAACCTCTGGACATAACTTTATTTGATTATAAGCTTGTGATGAGCACCTCTAAGACTTTGAGTTTGGGGACGGCTTGCAGACAGTTTGTATGCAACTACTACAGTTTTATAGGGTGTCTGAGGAAACATGGCTGTATTTGAGGGTTTCCTTGGTTGAATAAATTGTACAGTAAGTTCTGTTGTTTTCGTTGGGGCAGACAATTGTAAATCTCCCGTTACAACTGCTTTAACTTCTCTGTTAATGAGAAAATGATGTATATTCTAATAATCACAAGGCTAAAGGACTTATGCATTAAATTAAAAATAGCGAGTGAAGATTGATCTTAAATAATTCCTCTTTTCTAAATAATGCACTCGTTTGGTTCTGGATGTGCGATTTCTTCAGGTTAATTACTGTACTGCATAGCTCAGATCTGAACCATTCCCTACAAGTAAACCTGTAGGAAGGGTTTCCTAATGAAAGGGCTGAAGTTTCCTGAAGTACAGATGGCAGCAAATTAAAGGCTAGTTGTCAGGACTGAGGGGAGAAAAAATATTACAAGCTATACCTCTGCTTTTCCTAGGAAAAGAGAATGCTAATTTTGATACATAAAAGGAAAACTGAGTTGTGTTTTGCTGGGAAGATTTCTCTGGCACGGGATGTTCTTCACAGTGTAAGTGACTGGAGTACAGTACAAGTGTTGCCCTATAACCTACACATATTTGAGGTGCTAGGGGTCTGTTTGGGTTTTGAGGCTACAGAGAGCAGATCCAGACAAGGTTTAGGATATCATCTTTCCTTTCTTTTGTTGTAGAAAATGGGCTGTTACTCTGTTTCTTGCTACTCGGTAGCCATACCTGTGATATGGGAAATCCCTAACACTTTGAGTAGAGGGAGCATGCAAATGTGCGTTTAGTATTTTCACTCTTAATAAATAAAGTGTAAAACCTACTTCTAGTGGGTGAAAATCTTTAAGTGATTTAATATGTCATAATATTTTTGAGTGCATATTATTCCTATGCGTTTTGAAATAAGAACACTAAACCCAGTTTACCTCCTTCTTGTAAATAAAAGGAGAGGGATGTATAATGTCCTGTGTAAAGATCACTTTCTCTCTGTGCTCTCCTGGGCAGTTGACTATCTTTCTTTTTCAACGTGCTTTTCTTCATCTTTTTAGAACAGATCGTGGTTATTTAAAAACATTCATCTTCTGAAAGTGATGGTTAAGAGACATGGCTAAATCTTATATTTTGTTATAACTTAGAATGCCAGAATCTTTCAGAGGTCAGGCCTTGACAAAGAGTGGTACTAGTAAAAACGTTTGTAAGTATTTGGGTAGAAATGTAAACTTTAGTCTTTAGCAACCTGTCAAACTGAATATATTGTCACTTTCATTGTCATTGCTGCTTTGGTTATCTTGCTTTGGAAAGCTGGGAGGCAGCTGGAGAGCCACAGAGCTGGCACTGTTAATACAGTGATTGGTTATTGAAAACTTGAGCTTTGATCGGAAGTTACTCTTAGGAGACTGTAATAAGACACACCAAGCTTTACGGCTGCTCAGGGCTGTGTGGTGCCCATCTATGCCTGTTTTTATGAGCAGAACAAGCTATGTATATTTTTTTTCCTTAATGACTTGTAATTGGGAAGCTACCAGCATACCATGTGAAGGTTATAGGAGAGCTGCAGAAAATCATGGTTTTTCTATAGAGCAATGAAAATCGGTTAACAGCAGATTGGATTTCTGTTTGCTTGTACAAAAGCAGTAGTGTATGTATCGCAGGATTTCACAGATGGGGGAAAAAGTAATTTTGCAAGTATCTAATTTATCTTTTGAGGAGTTCAAACTGAGAGGATGAAGGATAAAGCACTTTGAATGGAGATCCCTGTATGTTATTGATTATATTGGAAATACTTTTTCCTTCAGCGGTCGGCAAGAAAACTTTCTATGAATGTGCTATATGCTGTAGCTGTTTTAAGTGAGAAATGCTTGATTTTCCAAAGCAAAAGAGTTGTTACCCCCCCAGTAATCTCACTTTTGTGACTTGTGAGTGAAAAAAGAAAGTAAGGCTTCTTTCTGTTGCCCAATTAGCATTTATTATTTTCTGCTTTGGATGTGGCTCTCCTTTGATTATGTAGTTTGTTCGCACTGGTCTACATGTAGCTGCAAGTTATTTTTGAAGACACATCTTCTGCACTTAGAATAGAATATGATGGTGACCAAAGCTGCCTTTAAAATAACTGTTGGCTGTGGCAATTATAAGGGAAGCTGCCTCACGTTTGGCAGAACCACCAAGCATCTTTTTGCCTCCGTTCCTTCTGCACCAGTGATAGATGCTGATGGCTCTGAGTGTCTGATGTTTAAGGGGTAGCATACTTGTTCCTGGATGGAATGTTGGGTTTATATATTTATAATTAGCAGTTATTTAGCATTATTAGCCTGTGGTATGCCTATGTGTCTATATGATTGCTTGCTATGGAAAAACAGTTTTCTCTTTTTTTACTTCCCTGTAGCATGAAGTAATGTATATGGAACTGATTTGTATCTTTGAAAGGCATCTTGTGCAGCTAGGTGAGCTTTTCTCTTTCCAGTCGCTTTCAGGAAGGAATGCTGTGGGATGATTGCCTTACAGTGGTGAAAACAGCGCTGTCATCACCGGGTTTGAAGAACAGATGAATCTTTGCTATGATTAATTACGGGGAAAAAAGACAAAACTCACTTAAAATCTGTCATGGTAGCTGGGAATGGTAATATATAATTAAACAATAAGACGTGACAGGAAAAACATTTCTGGAAGATTACTCTATGCCTCTGGTGCATTTTAAGATATGAGTTCCTGTCTAAACTGAGGGGAACTTAATTCTCATCTCCCTTAGGTTTTTAATTACATTAAATATATTTGACTGAAAGACTGCTTTGGGAAATTGTAGCTTATATCTGGAGTTCTTGGGCAAGGCTCGTTCTGAGAACTGCTGCTGATGTCTGTCTGTCCCCATGAAGCAACACTTACTTGGCCGGCAGCCCCCTTGCTCCGGGATCTCCCTGCCCTGCGGTGCCACGTGTTGCCTTTGGAACCCGTTCCTTTGGTCGTGCCTCTCACCGCCAGATCGCTTCGGGCCAAACACGCTGCTTCTCCTTTGTCGTTTTGGCTCTATCGGTGTGAAATGGCCAGGAGCTGTTAGGGTTGCCGGCGGACGCTTGGGATTCTGTCAAGTGAGCGCGGAGTTGGCATAGCCGGTTTTGTACCACGTGAGCTCTTCAGGGATGTCTGTGCAGGGTGTGTGCAGACAAGGTGTTAAAGACAAGTGACAAAATTGCTGCTCTTCATTTCTAGCCACTAAAATGACTGTTTTTCAAAACTAAACCTTTAGGTTGCTGTAGCCTGGCTCCTTTCTGTTGTTTGTATTGCCTCCTTTTCATGGGCTGTCTGCTGGGGACAGATTGGATGCTGCAGTGAAGACGGTTCTGGGGTATTGCCTAGCGTTTATGAAATGGCAGATATATACGTACCAGGCTGTCGTCTTCTCGTCTCTTAATTGGTAGGTGAAGAAATAACATATGCTGCTCTGTGTGTTTGAAGCACGACTTTGCCTTGGAATAGAAATTGAGGCTTCTCAGGGAGGGGAAAAAAAGAAAACAAACCCGAACCATAAAAGCAGCCCATTGATTTGTATGCGCTCCGCAAGGAAATGAGGACACAACCCTGGGCAGGGGCTGCTGCGTGAGGCACTGCCTGTGGTGTGTTAAGTGTTCCTGAAGACGGCTAAAAGTTGGGGTGGGGAGAAGCAGCTGCTGGTGGTGTGGGACCCCCCAGTGGTGAGGATCCCCTGGAGAAGGGGTGCCTGGGTGGGGAGCAGACCAGGAGCAATGTGAACGCCCCGGCTCCAGCTCCCCCAGCACACTTTGAGGCTCTGTCCTTGCTTCTCTCCTCCGCCCTCAGGTCTGCGGGGAGAAGGAAGACTCTCATACAGTATCATGAAAATATTTTCATGTGCAAAGAAGTTCTCAAATTTCACAGCACTGAGCAGCTTAGCAAAGAATTAGCTGTGCTGTCTTAATACCTCTTAGTAACCGTTCCTAATTTTCCTACTCACTTTGACTGTTCCTCCTTGCAGAATCACTTATCTGTGGTGTTCAGGTTGGGGTTGACTCTTTCGAGCACGGAAGAGTAAGGCAGTGGTGTTATTAAAATCTTTCGAATGCGAGGAAGTGGGGAGACGGAGTGGAATAGGTAAGTCCGTGTAGGTGTGGAAGGGCAAGGGAAGGAGCACGTGGGCTTGAGCTGAACTCACACCGTTTCGGGACAGTATAGCTGCTCCGCTGCCAGGTAGCAGCGTGGATCGATGTGCTCAGAGCCCACACGATCGGCGTTTCACGTGTTGTACGGTATCCCTCCTTCAAAGGAAAATGCACAATTAGAAGAGTGCAGCGGTTCCCACCCGTCCTGGGAGCCAAGATGCTCCTAGCATGAAGTTGCGGAGAACTGCATTTATTTGGATGCCTTAATAACAGTCTGAAGAATGAATAACAGGGTTTAGACATCGTGAGGTGGGAGGGAGGAGTTGCATTGTCTGACTCTTTATTGTGTTGATGAAAGAATAAATTTTAGTGCTCCGTACTTTGTCAGAAGTCTGGTTTATGTCTTCCTCTCCTTCCCCAGTGTGTTTCTGGAACGAAATGGGGAAACAAGCTGAGCTGTAATTTCAGAAAGCGACAGTATATTCTCAGAAGAAAGCTAGGAGTTTTAAAGGTAGCAACAAAAATAACAGGCTGAGGAAAGAGAGGAGCCCTCTGGCATCTGGGGGTTTGACAGAAGACAATGATATGGCTCTGTTGCAAGCCGTAGTTTTGGGAATGAGGCAACAAACTACTGACTTGTAAATATACACAGCTGCAAAGTCAGCGAAACATCTGCCATCAAGAAGGAAAGTCAGAAACTGCCCTTGATTTATTTATTAGCCTATGACGTCTTTGGGCCTTTTGTTTGGCATGGATGTCCTTTCACCTGATACTGCCTTTGGAGAGAGCGAAAGGAAAGCTTACTTTGATTATTGGACCCGGGTTGGGCTCAGCCCTGAGTGGAGCCAGAAGAAAGAACTACCGAAATAGAAGCAGTCGCAGTTATATTTTGTAGTCGCTTATCTGTGGGACCAGCAGGTTGGGCCTGGTGCGGAGCCGCTGGCCGTGACTCCAGGTGCCTGCGGAGGCTGGGGCCGGGCTGGGCGCTGTCGGTGGGGAGGTTGCCGGAGGATGGTCAGCTGTAACTGGGAGGGTGCGGGCAGGCACAGTTCCTTCTGCCGAGGGCAGGGCTGAGTCTGGGTGCGTTACGGGCTGCCTCTTCCCCCTGCCCAGCTCTGGTTGTGAGCCGCAGCCATGCAGGGGAGGCTGGTTATCAATGGGGACCCATCTACAACCATGGCAGTGACCTCCTTCTGAAGGTTTCTTATGCTCAGAAATGTGTTCGCTCTTTAATAATTTCCATAATCTTGTAACGAAGCAGCCCCTGTGCCGGGGGAGCATTCTCCAGCAGCCTAGCCCCGTCTCAGGTGTGGGGGTCTCTCGCTGGGTGTGGAAGAAGTGGTGAAGAGCTGCTGAGTCTTTAGCTGGTGGGAGATAGGGTGGCTGTGTGTTTTGGTAAAAGACCAACTTCTGTCTCAAAAATGCTGAATGCATGCTGGTAGGAAAGGATATGGCTATATGACAGAGATTAAATATGTGTACTTAGGGTGACTTTGCTGGTCAATATAGGAAATGTGCAGCAATACTTTTCAGCCGTAAATTATTGGTAATGAAGGTCCTTTCTGGACTTCAGCACTTTTTCTGCTCACCTTGTGGAAAACCAGGAGGACCCACCATCCAAAGGCTCAGAGATTTTGTAGAGGAATTAGACAAACATGTGAGGACAGTCACTAACTTATGCATTTAGCTGTGGAGAAACATGCACTTAAGCCATGAAAGAACGTGCTTTGATGGGTCTATGTAATTAATTCCACAAATAACTTCAGTTAGTTCGTTTGTGCTCTGCTTTTATTGCCTAGCATCAAATGTGGTTTTTGCTCCCCTCCTAATTTAGATCATGGCAGAGGACCAAAGGTGGAGTATGCTCCTAAAATGTTATGTTACAAATTATTGATCAGAGAAATGTAGTGTGATGGATAAGTTCTGAAACGTTTTGCTAGCTTTTTTGTTGTTACTAGTTTGCCAGGCTATCCTGGATGAGCAAAGGGAAGTAGTCTGTACGTGAATAACAAATGGAGGAGATTTATTTGAACATTTTATGGGAGCATGCTGGGAATAGAGTGAAACCTTTTGGTTTCTATGTTATTTTAATAGCTATATTATAAAATATGATTGTATTAAAAGAAAAGAATAAATGAAGTAGTATTTAAATGCCAACGGGCCAAGACCCCTCTATTCCCTCTTTCTAGGCTTTTACTTCTGTTATAACTTAATAATGAACAACAGCTATGGTCAGCATAAATAATTTCCAGAGAGAGTTCATTACTTTCTTTTTCTGGTTTCTACGTGTACATCTTGTTCTTGGATGAGGCTTCTTGTGGAAATTCACGGGAACACACTGTGTTAACGCCATGCCTCTTTCTTGAGAAAACACTTTGTGGAAGTTGAAAGTCTGGTAGTGTCCTTCTGAATACAGTTTTGCTCCCTCTATGATAGCGGTGTGTAACCTTTTCTGCTTTGTATGCTTTTACTCTGTGCTCAGGAGTCTTTCTCTTGGTCTTAGCTGTAGTGCCTTATTTTGAGCTTGCGAGTTTGATTTACTGAGCTTTAAAAAAAAAATTAAATCAATTTTTTTTAGCTAATTTAACACACTGTTCATTCAGAACAGAGGCTGTCACAGGTTCCTAGCAGGCTGTGGACCACAAGCCCTGTTGCATCCTTGGGACTTTCTGTGCCCCTGCCTCTGAGTGTTGCCTGGGTGCCTCAGGAGAAGCTTGTTTTTTTTTTTTTTTCTCTCTCCCCTCCCTGCTCTAGTTTCACTGGATGTTTGAGAATTTATTAAAGGCATGAAACATGCTTTTGGAAGATTATGTTGCTATCTTGATAGGATAAGTCAAATGTTGACTGTTGTATTAATGTGGAAGTGAGTTTTGTACAGAAGTGCACAACCAGCGTGTCCAAAATTGAACCGAAGAAAGAGGAAGGAAGAGTTCAAATGCGGTTGTGCCCATTGTCACAAATGTCATACCACTCTATGTGTGGGGGGGGTTGGTTTTTTTTTTTGAAGGCTGTTGAAACCCAATTCAAGTTCATTATTTGCCCTCTGAATGTTAACTAGAAGTTCCTTCTTAATGACAGGAAAAACAATATTAAAGGAATGGAGATTGAAAGCCATCTCTGCTATCTGTAATTTTAGTGACGTGCTTTTACAGAGTCTCTGTACATGCCATAGATGCCAGTCTCCTCACCTGATGTTCTGCACTGCTGCCTC
>NW_009599769.1:1042-12706 GCF_000690535.1 Cariama cristata | reverse complement strand
CTGCTGAACAGCAATGCATAAAAAACGTTTAGAGATGCGGTTTTAGCAAATATACTCCAGCTCTAGCAAGAAACTTCAAATGCCCAGGTGCATCATACCACTACTGGGAGAACTCTTTTTTTTCTTCTATTAATGGGTATTGGGAAACTGGTGGCATCAGTTTGCGACATGTTTCCATGTAGGTGCTTTTCTTGGTCCTTTCTGATGCAAAGAAAATGAGATCACTTGAGACTTAGAGAGCTGTTGAGGTGCAGGGGAGGAGTGAGTGCCGTATCAACTGCAGTGGTGTCTGTTACTTCTCGGTCCTCCAGCAGGGCTGCTCTTTGAGTGACACCTCTTCAGAGTTTGGAAAAATGCCTTTTTGTGTCCAAAGGATTAATGCACTGTCTGCATCTCTTACGCATCCATGTGCGCGTGACAGGAGGGAGCATGAGAACCTGCTATGAGGTCTCAAGACTGACTTCTTGGGGTCTTTATGTAGACCTCCCTCTAGAGAAGTGAGGCATGGACTTGAGAAGAACATAACCTTAGACTTTTTTTTTTCTGATGTAAACCAGCCGTTTAGAAAGGCTTTCATTTAGGTTGTAATGAAGTAAGTGGTTCCTAAAACTTAGGAAACTTAAAGTTAATGAATACCATGTAAATTGTATTTTGTTGTTCATGTTTGTTTTAAGAGGAGAAATAATTTCTGTACTACGTCATGAAGGTTATTTGTCTTTGGAAATCTTCCTGAGCTAAGAATTTCCCGACTTGTTTGAGGCCTTCTCCTCTGCCACTTATCTGCTGGAGCGGGTTTTCTGTCACTCTACAGTAATAACCTCCTCTTCTCAGCAGGCAGTGTTCAATATTTCATCATTGTTTAAGGATAGTAGTTACTTTGCTTACATAGTGACTAACAGTATTGTGTGTGTTCATCTCTGTGAAGAAAATGCAGAGACAACCCACCTTTTTTTTATTTTTAAAAAAACCAAAAAGAATTCCAACCCCAAACAAAGAAGTCTTCCTAGCTGATTGCTAGTTTGGGAGTCATATTCCCTCTCGGAGAAACAGTGACGTTAACGCCAGGAGTGCAGCGGGGAAGGTGAGGTCCCGTGGTCTGATCTGTCTGAGGCTTCGAGTAGGACAGCGGCTCGGTGGTGACAAGTGCCCTTGTCCTGTGTCACGCCATATCAACCAAGCAGCCTCCAGAATGGAAGGCCCAAACTGGAGAAGCGTGTACAGGACAGAAGGAATCTCTCTCCTCATCCATCCCCTGTTAGCTGGTCTACTATCAGTTGTGAGACTGGGAGATTTATACTTCTCAATTTGAACCTCCATGTTAAACTTAAAATATGTTAGCCTGCTCTTTGCTTGAGTGTATAAACTTGCCTTGATGTATATACCTGTTTGGGCTGGCAGAATTTGGGGTTGAAAGAAGATGCTTTGGAGTAACTGGAGTTAAAATGTGGCATCTTGAGTCTAAAATGTAGTCTGTTTTACACAGGAAAGGTGGTGTGGCACATACAAAGCAGGGATTCATGTTAAACATGATGACAATATAGAATGGCCAACCAGGCTAATTTACAGTCAGGGTGACTTTGTAATTGTGTGTGGCATAAATTTGTTATTGTTTGTCTTGTCTCTGGGGGTGACTTGTGACTGAATGAGTAATATTTAAAAATAGATGCCCTGCTCAATTCCAAGTATGAGGATAATAATTTTTGGACATGATATGCAGTTAAAAATAATTACCCAAAATAAACTAAAAAGCCTCAGACCTTGTTTTTTTTTGAAAAACATACTTCTCTTCCCAGCAGTTGCATGCTCTCTTTTTTTTTTTGGTGTGTGTATGCTTTTTTTCTTCCTCTGTCTTGTTCAGCTTCATGGTTTTTCTTCCAACTGGAGGAAGACTGCAGTGACCGCATCAGTGCGTGCTGCACAGCGTGAAGGAGGGAAGACCAAAAGAGCTGGAGAGGCTTTTTTCCTTCCTGCTGTCATCCTGACACGAGGGAAGGGTGGAAGGACGAATGTGGCCGTGGTGGTTCCCGCTGCCCTGGGACGTGTCCCGGTGTGTGGCGGGGCTGCGTGATGACACCTGGGGACCCCCGTGCTCCTGTGTTTCAGGCAGCATCTCCTCTGTGCTGAGAACAGAAGGCAGCTTGAGACAGTCTAAAATTCTAGTGAAACAGGTGGAAAATGTCATTATTCTTTTTTCCTTCTGAACTCTGTTACCTCACTGGCTTCCCCTCCCTGACCTGGCAGGCATTTGCGGGGAGGGGAAAAAAGCATTCCTCGAGGATTTAGCAGCTGCTCTAGATCATCTTTACAGAAGATAAGTCCGGTGAAGACAGGGTTGTTTGCAGAGATACTTGTATGAATATTTGTACAGAGAAAACTGTGGAAAATGAGCTGGGGGCAGTAACTACTGATGAGAAACTCAAGGGTCTGGTGCTACCAGAGCAGTTGGGTAGGGGAAGAGACCTTAGTTATTTACAAAGGGCCTAGGCATTTCCACCAAACTTAACTGAACAGCTACAGTTTGTGACTGAAGGTGCTGAGAGGTTTGCGAGGGTACTGGTACAGAAGTACTGGGTGGCTGCAGTGAGCTGCCAGGCCCTTCTGCCAGCTGAAGCCCGTGGTGTGCCCAGGGCCTCCGCCATCGAGCACAGTGAAAAACGTACAGGGGTCACTTTTTCCAAAACAGTCGTTGGGGGGGGATGGTGTGTGATCTGAGGTGGTTCCCATCTTTCCTGTAATTGCCTCTTTAATTAGAGCCCTCATGCCAACTTGTCACTCTTGAAAGGCCAGTTCAGATTTTCAAAGGGCTCAAACCACTGACCATTACCCTAAGCACGGGGCTGTAGTAGCCTGTTCCTGACGTATCGCACAGAGAGAACACGTGCCAGGAAGGCTGTGAGGGGCCAGAGAGTGTTGAGAGCATCTCTGATAAGTCAGGCCAACCTCAACACTGGAGGAGAGAGCGTTTGTGTGCGTTTCTGCACTAGAGATGTACTGCTTGATGAACATGTCCAAGGCTGAAGGCCAAAAAAAGGAGTTAAGAAGCTTGTCCGCATGCTGAAGCTGACACTGAGGCATCGGTACCAAAACTTAGTGCTGAAACGATGCTGGTCTAGGCCGAAGAGCAGACTTGCAGTGAGCCTTGATATCCTTCCCAGGAGAAAGGTATTGTAAGGTCATTAATCAAGAGCGAGAGAAAAGGAGCGTTGCTCTCCTTTTCCTTCCCCAAAATAAAACAACCAAAAGAAACCCTTCTGTTGCTGGTATTAGCAACCATGCGGCCACCACCCCTGTTGATGGTTGCAAGAACATAGTGTTATCATGATGAACAGCCGTGGTGTTGCGAGGGGTTCTGGCCTGTGCACAGGGACAGTTCTGGTAAGTATTTGAACAAAAACCCACTGCAGGAAAAAGAGGGATTTCATTGCTGTGGTTGTTTACCTGAGATGAGATAGTGATCCTGAAATTTATGTCGGTATCAGAGTCCAAATAACTGAGATACTTAGAAAGAAGGGGAGCTTAGGGTTGTATATAGAGGGGAATTCTGTCACCTCATAGGTAACGATGGATCCCTTTGACAAGAAATTGAGTCCGTGTTTGCCTGGAGGAGATGTGGGGCTATGTTTGGAGAGCTGTTTCCTTGGTTGGGCTGGTGCTATCAGTGGGTGCTGAGCTGTGATGCAGGGTGTCCATGGTACAGAGCGTGTTACTTCAGGCATGGTGGGTGCTCCGACATCTGGCAAGTGTGCTCGTAGGGGCATTACGCAGGGTTATCCCGGTGAAATGCCTCCTAGCTTTATGATCCCTGCTTTGCATTCACTTATATGGTGTAGGCAATCAGCTGAAGTGAAGGATGCGGCACGCTGTGGTTGAGGTCTGTTTCTTGGTGACTTCCTGGGTGAGGTTGCTGTCATTTAGGGCTCCTAAATTCCCACAGGGATCACGTTGGCTGTGCCTTGTGTCAGTAAGTGTGGCTGAGGAAGGTACCTGCCCCGCAGAGGAATGTGAGTGTGGTACTTCTGCTCCAGGGCACTTTCATATTGCAGTAGCTCCTGCTTCTTGCAGCCTCTTTAATGTTGCTCTCTAAACTGTCTCTCACTGCTTCACTTGATGCTACACCTAAATTAGGGGTTACTGGATTAGGTCAGGGATCACTCTAGCATGTAATGCCCACTTGTAAGGCAGAATAAATTTTCTTCAACAGGCACTGGGGTAGGAGAGGAAGAGGAGCATGTAATACCTGGTGGATCCCATAGTTTGTGGCTTTATGAATAGAGAAGATTATTCAGTGCTGTCACTGCATTTGTGGCGTTCTGGGCAAAACATCACGTGTGGTGTAGTGGTTTCTTTGTCTATTAACTGGGCAGGGTGCCTTTAGCACTGAGAAAACTGGCACGAACGGAGTGAAGGGTCCCAGAAACCCTAACCTGTTGTAGGCATGTCAAACTTACTTTTACTTTGTCTCTTTCCAATACGGTGTTGCAGAGGTCTTGGGCTGTTGTATTCATTCTTAAAGGATCCAGTGGCCTTCGTTTAGGTGATTTAAATTTAGTTTCAGGATTAAGTATGTGGTTGACCATGGAGTCCTCTCTGAGCTGGTCCAAATCTGTTGAACAGCCTTTGCAGAAAACAAGATCCACTGCAAATCTCTCTACTGGAGCTGGCTAGGAAGAAGTAATTCACGTTGGGTAATGTAATTGCGTGGAGGTTTTGGTTCTAGTGTGATTTGGGCAGAAAAAATGAAAGCTTGGAATTTGCTGCCAATTGTTGCCTGGGAAGCCCTGATGCATCTTTTCTGCAGCACTGCCCTGCTGCTGTTGGGCAGGGGCAGCCAGGATGGAGCAAAAACCATTAGCCAGGTGGGGAGAATGGAGTATGTCTATATAATGTTCACATAAGTTGGCTAAGAGAAATGAAGATTGCTTAGAAATGTTTTGCTGATTTATTTTCCACACTAGTTCTTGCCACCTTTTGCTATAGCTTCTTATTTTGGCCCTGCATTCTCTGGCTTTAACTTATACTTGTGTCCCATATAATGAAAATGCATGAGAAATGTAATGTTCAGCTGAAGTCTGTTTTGCTGCCTGGGGAAAGAAGGAAAGGGTTAAAGAACATGAGTTCTCCTGATGTACTGCACTGTTGAAAGATGCTAATGTACCTTAGTGGTCATCTGAAACAAAAATTTATGTGGCCTAGGACCAGTGCAACCTGATTATGAGAGCATTCTGCATAATTTGTGTGGGTATGGGGAGGAGGAGAGAAATTGTGAAATTAATTGTAAATCTTTATACTTGTTTCTTACAGTTTGAAAAGTCTGTCGTCTTATGGATTTGGGTCCTTATGTGCACTGAATTGACACTTTTCCTTTTATACCAAAATGCACACATTTGTGTTTTTTCTTCCTAGTGATTTGAGGACAGAAGGCAGAAAAAGGGGTTTTGTTCCTCATGAGATATTATGTCTGCCTGGTATTCTCATTTGCAATAAGGCTCCTTTCATACTCTTCCAGCACTTGAAAAGGACCTTAACTCACTATCCTATTAAGAGCCTCTTGTGCTGCCAGAAAAATGTACAGAGGCTGTAGACATTTGGGGCTCAACTCCCATCTACTATACAATGAAGAAAAGGAAAGAATACATTCTTGGCTCTCCTGAATTTAGCAGAGCCAAAAGGTTATCAGCTGACAGAGTAGATGAGTTGTAATTATAATAACTAATGTTACTGGAAGTCTTTAAAAAGCAATTGAATTAATTATGTTTGATCTTGGTGAGAATCTGTGGCTGTTGGGATGGATTTTGATCTGGATCTATTATCTGGGATGCAGTGTGGTGTAAGTGGGGGAGAAAACATGTGGATTGTGTGGGACTCATCTTTTTATCTGCTTTGTATCTGTATTGTGGCATACTTAATAGAGAACGTATTACTTTTTCCTTTTTCTTTTTATTCCTCTCCTTTTTGGATAAATAAATTGAATTCTGCTACAGTTTAGAATCTGCAAGGTATCACGAAAGCCTTGTTTGAAAGTCTGGCAAATTGTAAAATTTAATTTCTGTGAGAATTAGTGTGTGACAGAGTTTGCAGACTTATTTTTAGACATTAAGTATTCAATTAGTGCACAAAACAGGAACAAAAGAGAATTTCAGGTTAAATTATATTTTTTTTTAAACTAAAATGCTATTTTTTTAACTAAAGCATCCTTTGACTATCTTAATCAAGGGGGACAAGATAAAATTTTTATTATATATGGAACTCCTTCCTTAACAGTCTTTAGACTTTTTCTTCTACCCCCTTCTGCAGGACTTGGAATGACGAGAGTATAGCTGAGGGGTGGGGGGGTCAGCCAGATCATCTCTGCCAGAGTCATCCACCTTGTTAGAAGCAATCATCTGCTGTTTATTTAAATAATCAGTAGCATAAGTTGGTAAGCTGCTGCTCTAACATTCTGGTGCAAAAATAGTGCTCTGCACTTTTTGCAAAGTAAGAACAAGCACGTTTAATTATACTTCAATAAAGAAGGGTGGTATATTAATACAAGGTGAGTGGATTTTTCTGTGCTGAAAACTTATCAAGAGCTGATCCAGTGATTGTAATTTGTCTTTTTTCATAATAAGTGGAACTAGTTAAGGAACTAGTTAAACATGTCCTCTCAGCTTTAAGTGATTTCTTAAAGTCCTATTTCAAATTTCATTCTGTAGAATAAACAACTAAATTAAATATGAATAACCACATATTTAATTTTGAAAAAGTTTATTTATTTTAAATTCTTATTCAAGTAATAATATATATGCAAGAGAGACTACTTTTAAAATGACATCCTCAAGGAAAATACATTTATCTAACATAAAGCTAGGTGAAATAATGGTGCAAAATATCACCTTGGCTTTGAGTTCGTTCTTTTTTCATTTCTAAAACGAGAAGATTTGCCTGTTGACAATGGATGACACGTGAACAAAACAGCATCTGTTTTTACTTTTTTTTTCCCTTCATGCCTACTCCTGTCTCCCAGACTCTCTGTGTTTAGTGTAAAACAATTTTGTCCGTTCCCAAACTTATTTTAGCTTGGAGCTGATGTGTGTATAGTGCTTGACCTGGTCATCAGCTGCGGAAGATGTGGATGGCTATCTTTAGCCTTGTTTAGCTTCCCTGCCTAGCTGGGCTGTCACGTCGTAAGCTCTCGTGATGGTCTTTTGGTTTTTTTGTCAGTATTTGAAGAATTCTTGAAGTGTATAGGGTAGTTGCCTTTCCGTCTGTTGCCTTGCAACTATTCATATAGAAACTTAACCTGATGTGAATTTTCAGGTGTGTCTTTGGATTGTTGCATAAAAAAATGTGGAAGCAGTAACCAAAGGGAGTTTTATGCTCCATCTACAAGGAAAATTTTGGGGTTCCTGCTTTACTCTAGGCAGCTAAATGACAAGGGATAAAAGTGTCCTGGAGTGACCAACATCACTTGCTTTTTCTTGGGATATTTTTTTTTTCCTGTCTTGGTGGAACTTTGTTAAATTCTCAGGAAAATTTGTAGAACCGGTCCTTGCATTTCTGTCCTGGTGCAGAGAGCTAAACATGGATGTGGCTGTGTAGCTACAGAAGAGACTGTTCCCTTATGGCATTTACTCAAGAGTATATTTGAATATTTATATGGTGAATTAACACCGTAGTGTAGAGGAGGTCTGGCAGAAAATCTTTCAGGAGCTTGCAAGCTGCCCCACGCAAAACTAGTGATTTCTTTGCAAAAGCGTGTATTAAAAAAAAAAAAGCACATATGAAATGTGCTGAATAAGGATGTTGACAGTTGAATCTGGCAACGTGTTATTCTGCAAAGGCATCCTGTGTTATGGATTGTCGTTTATTTGATCAGACCTTTATTTTAAAAACTGCTTGTTCAGGGGAAAAGCTTTGTACCTCCTCCAATGGATATCTATGGTTCACTGAAATTCAAATAGTTGTATTGTGTAAACCTTATTAAAGGTTTTTCATAAATTCCAAGTTGAGTTCAGCTTTTGATAAATCTGTTGGTCTCTTCTGAGTTGTTACTGGCATTAATGTGCTGTAAAAGGAAAGGTTCTTGCTTTCCAGTTGGAAGTGACATTCTTCATTTAATGGAGTTATTTAAAGAGCACTTGCTTCTTTTCCTTAATTTTTTCCAAGCTGACTTTCCTCTTAAAATGGCCTTGTTCTCTTGTGGCAACCTGCCCAGGGGAGGGGGAGCCTGTGTTGAGGATGAAGAATAATTCACTTTGAAGAACAAAATTTGACAAATCTAGAAGAGTGATGGAGATCGTAAAAGTCAGAACAACTGGGCTGGCGGTTAGAAATTACTTGATTTACAGCAGCCATGGCATTGCCCGGTGGAATTCTTCCGTTGAGTAAGGACAGAGTAATTCCAGCTTAGCACCCAGCTCAGCTCCTCCATGCGTGGGTCACACCTAAGCCGCTGCCCCACTTCACCCAGGCAGGTGTGACGGGTGAGGGATGGGCACAACGATGGGCTCCATGAAGCACTGGCTGCACTATGGTAAGGTCGAGGGAGAAATTATCTGTGTGGATCTTTTCAGGTGGGAAGGCAGAGCTAAGCTTAGCTGTCTGTAGGCAATTGAAATTCATGACAGAAGGTCAGGATGTTATACCCTCCGCCAGTCACTTCTTCATTAACCAGACCTATGCAAATGTAACGTAATCTGTTAAATTTTAACCCCAAGAAATGCCTTCTCGGCAAGCTTTCAGGCCCGCAAGGATCAGTGGTGGTGCATAAAAATGTGGAGTAGGTGGAAATACTTGAAATGCCTTAGAAGCCTCTTCCAACTTAATACAAAAGCACAATGGCCAAAAAAAAAGGCAATTTCTACACATAGGAGATGAAGTGTTCAGTAAGCAGTTGTGTCTAGCAGTGGTGTGTACACACCATTGTGTATTGAGCAATGGAACTGGCTGGTAGAAGCTGTGTGCTTGTAGTGTGTTTAAAATACCTGCAAATGAATTTGAATCCACTTTATTAATGTAGAAGCACCTCAGTTTGTTTTGTAGTTAAATCTAATCGAGGTACTGAATGTTAGTATGGCTCATTTTGTGTGTTTCGACCCCCCTCCCTGACTGTGGTGATCTTCCATCCCTCTACTACTTTGTCCTTCCCGCCCCACCTTGTTATTTCTTATCGTTATTTCTGCTGAGAATGGTAAGAGTAAAGAAGCAGCTGTAGCTTTCCGTGTATTTAGTTTTCCTGAACTTGGATCCCAGTTGGTGCAATTTCTTGGACCACTGACTTGCTTTAAAAACCTCGTTATTTCAGTTAGGTGCAATCTGTCAGTAGAGCCGACTGCTTGCAATAGTTCCTCTCTCCTGTTACCGCTCTGAGTGCTGTGTCTTGGGTTCCTTCAGTGAACGACCCTGTATATTTCTAAGGTTTAACATTTTTCTTGACTATGTTTTTCAACCTATGCGGCCTAACAGCAAAGCTGTCTTATCAAACAGATCTTTTATCCTGTTAAGGGAAATTCATCCTTAGGATGTGCTTCCAGCTGAAATTTGAAGTGTTAAAGATCTCTTTATGCTGTAATTATAATTTTGGGTCACCATATCACAATGGTAGCTAGCTATTTTTAAAGAATTGTTTTCTCTGCAGGTGAGCCCTGTTTGTACTGCAGAATAGTGTGGGGTTTTTTTTTTCCTTCTCTCTCAATCAGAAGGGAAAACTAAAATTGGTGTCATCTTTGCCTCTCTTCTGCACTGTTGATTGTCAGAGACCTTGGGCTTGACAGATGCGTGTAATGTTCAGGTTATCCGTAACTCAGATTTGTGCCTTTGTCAGGGGAAATCTCAAGAACATCCAGGAAGATCAGCCTTGATCTTTGGCACTGTAGCCTAGTCTTCTTCATGAAAACAAACAAATCATAAAAGAAAACAAACAAAAAAAGCTTACCCTGGCTTCCTGCTCCTTTCTCTGTTTTCTCACTGCAGATGTGGACTAATGCCTTCACAACTGAAATAAGATAGAGCTTTCAAAGATTAGTATGTTCCTATAAATTGTTTTTTCCGGTTATAACTAGTAACTGAGTAGGTAGGTGTCAACCCTGACTACCTTTGAAAGACGACAAAATTTCTGCTAAGTGGCAGAAGTGGCTCAAATAAAATACCAAATATTACATATGTTAGTCTGGGATAAGGAAGGTGATAGGTTGTACCCACTGAAGTTACTGTGAGAGTCGGGGAATGGAGATGAGAGAGTTCCAGGGAGGAAAAGACTGTTTCTGAAAAAAGTGTTTCAGGAGTTTCAACCCTCAGGGAATGACATATTTTAAATAAACGCTCCTGTTCCTACCCTTCCTCCTCATAAAATGAATGGTAAAGTAAATAGAAATGTAATTACGCAACTGTAGCTTGGATGTTTCTTCCTGAGGTACAAAAGCACAGCCAAAAAATAAGGCAGTGGTTTTTTAAGTGAGCGAACAAGATGCAACGGGGTTGAGTTTTTGTCATCTTTGTGTTATATGCTTAAAGAGAAGAGAGAGAGAGAGATGTATGTGCTGGTGCACACATATATATACACATAGACTTACATATATTTTTCCCTTCTGGCACTTCCATTTGGAAATGGTGAAATTCCTGAGAAATTATGCAGTCCTTTCAAGTTCAGGATCATTATACAGCGGTGTGTGGATCTGAGGTTGTTAGCAGTCTGTCTTTAACGTGGTCTTTCCTGTTGGTTGCTTGGGAGGGTGGTGAATCCTCAGTCTGTACTAAAGCACGTGTCTGTGCCGTTTCCATCACCTGCTGGGTGGGAGTTCTTGCACCCTGTCCTGACCGCCCCCATACCAGCTGGTGGGAGAGGAACCTTCTCCACCTCCAGCCCCAGTTGTCCCCAGCCAGTAAGGGTGCCTTGGAGGCAGCCAGCAACACACGCATGTGTGCAAGCTCGGGAGTGCATCAGTGACACAGCTGGACCAGTCTTCGGGGACGGATTTACCTCCTTGTCACATCCAGGCTGTGCGGGGGGCTCATGGGTGTTGTGGATATAGGAGATGTGACTGTTGAAAACCTTGAATAATAACAATCAGTATAAATGTGGTGACTTGTAATTTTTTTTTTTTTTTTAAAAAAACAGTCTGAAATCTGGTATAAGAATTAGTGTATGCTGCCCTAAGGTTCTTGGATTTTTATTCCCCCCCCGCCGCTAGAACTTGCCTTTGGACTTGAATAGTAGTTTAAACTGGAAGAGGAAAAATTCAGATTAGATATTAGGAAGAAATTATTCTGGTGAGGGTGGTGAGGCAGTGGCAGAGGTTACCCAGAGAAGCTGTGGCTGCCCCATCCCTGGAAGTGTTCAAGGCCAGGTTGGATGGGGCTGTGAGCAACCTGGTCTGGTGGGAGGTGTCCCTGCTCATGGCAGGGGGTTGGAACTGGGTGGGCTTTAAGGTCCCTTCCAACCCAAACCATTCTGTGATTCTCTAGGTTGTGACTGGAATATTTTCCTTCAGAATGAAAGAATGCCATGTAGAGCATATGTATTCTCACTTATTCACATATTTTTAAAAAGCAATGCCATAACTGAGATAAAGGTAAATCTTCTGAATCATCCAGAAAAAGGCTCATAAGGGGGGAGAGATTCGGAACAGAAGTGGCAGCCAGGAGGTTCTTGCTGCTGAATGCTGGCTTCACATGTTCACAGATTTC
>NW_009599769.1:0-1027 GCF_000690535.1 Cariama cristata | reverse complement strand
GAGTGCATCGCAGGCAAACACCTGAGGGAATTCAGATATCCAGCCTCTGTGGGATAGTATCTACTGCCACTTCTTTCCTGCTTCCCCTCCACCCCCAACCCACTCCCTTTTCCTGGCCAGCTCCAATGTCTCAAATGAAAAGCAATCTTAAAACACTTCTTATAACTATAAATGAATGCTGAGTTCAGCTGCTCTGCATGCTTGGTATGGTTAATTCCCAAGGTTTCTCATGGGTGTCTTCATTTCCTGACATCCATCAGTTTCTCTTTTATGTGTGTGATGTCTGGACATGGGTATCTGGACTCTGGAGACATAGGTGGATTCACCGCTTTCTTCTGACTCTGCTGGAGAAAAGCTGGCAATTTTCTACTTGGTCCAAGATAGACTACGTCTTTTCTGGTGGTCAGGGTCTGAATTTGGAAATAGCTCTGTTTTCCTGTCCTGTGTGTTTCTGTCTCCTTCCTTGTCTGTGTACTTTCTTACTTGTGTATGTGAGTGTGAAAGTTGTGTTTGAATTACTCAACTGAATGAGCAGGGATAGTGGTGGTTTCATGAACTTGCTGGAAAATCTTAGTTTCACTCTCAGCAAGAGGTCCCCACCCAGCCGGGGAGGCTTGTGCAGTTCTGTGCTGGTGGCTGCGCTGGGCTTGCTCCTGTGAGCTTGGCTTTGTTGAAATTAAAACTTAGCCTTTAAGCATCATGTACATGGTTTCCTTGTGGTTTCTGTTTGTATTGTGTTGTAAATTCACCACCATGTACCCAGCTTTTTAGACAAGAGAATTGCTTTATGACTTTTTTTCTTCTGTTTCCTGCATGCATTGTTCATAAATCCTAGTCAAAGGTCTGACATTAACTTGTTAATGCAATCATGAGATGCACAGTTCTAGTCTGCCTAGCTTCCACTTCTGTAATGGATTTTGTATATAGACACAAGGGATGTATATGTGCTGTGATCCTTCCCTTCCTTGTCTATCATTTCGTAGAATCATAGAATCAGATAGGTTGGAAAAGACCTTTAAGATTGAGT
>NW_009599768.1:0-1017 GCF_000690535.1 Cariama cristata | reverse complement strand
CCCTGGAGCCGTACGTGCAGACCCGCATCTTTAAGATCATCGTGATCGGAGACTCCAACGTGGGCAAGACGTGCCTGACCTTCCGCTTCTGCGGGGGCACCTTCCCCGACAAGACCGAGGCCACCATCGGCGTGGACTTCCGCGAAAAGACGGTGGAGATCGAGGGGGAGCGCATCAAGGTGGGCCACGGCAGCCCCCCCACCGGCCCCCCCCCCCGGGCCGCGGGTTTGACACCCCTGCCTCTCGGGGGCTCCTCCGGTTTTAGTCCGGCTGGAGCGGAAGGGAAGAGGGGAAGGTTTCTCGTCCCGGTGTTGCCGAGACGCTTTCTGAACCCATCGCTGCTGCCTCGGCGCTATTTATGGGGTTCGCTTGAGTCTGCAGGCAGCCTGAAACCATAGCGTGGGGTGAGACGCTGCTGTCCTCCTGCTCTCCCGACCCCCAGAATAACCGGGTCCTCCAAGCATCGGGGTGGCCTCCGGCTTCTGAAGCTGGACCAAATGAGAGGCGAAGCTGCGGGGAGCTGGGGGAAGGGGATGTACGCAGAAACCAGCGTGTTTTCGGGGGAGCAGATGGTTGTAGGCTGGCAGTGGCGGGGGCGGGAGGGCCGGGGGTAAGCTGGTTGCGGTGGGCTTGGCAGCTCTGATGTTAATGCTGAAGGCTGCTGTCAGCGAGCACTGGGAGGGTGCGATTTCAGCAGAACTAGAATAGGACAAATTCGCTGTATGAAGGCCAGCGTGACACCTGTAAGAAATGCATCAGCCCACACCTGGAGGGCTCTGGCTGATGTGTCGGAGCAGATCTGCAGCTGGTAGGAAGCACCCTGGGGAGCACAGTTTGCAGTTGAGCTTGGCCTGCCCGGTTAGGTCGGTCAGCACCGACAGCTGTCTGTGTAAGACTGACTGCTGGAAGGAGCAAAGATTGCTCTTTTGCTGACAGACGGGCGATCAAAAGTTGAGGGACTAGTTGCAATGAAATTAGAGCCACTATTGGTGGGTAAGAACTTCAGTTGTGCTTTTC
>NW_009599767.1:0-8484 GCF_000690535.1 Cariama cristata | reverse complement strand
CTCCCTCCTCCCGCGCCTTCAGCGCCAGGCGTTCAGTCAGGTTTTGTGCTTTTTCTTCACCCACTTAGACGTGTCATGCCAGGGCAGCCAGAAGCGCTTGTGTGCCTGCACAAGAAAGCAAAATGGCTTTTCTACAACCCAGAAATAAGATTTCTACTACTCTGGCTGCGCCTGACCCCTTTCTTTGGCTGGGCAATCACGTATGAAATGTCTCTTCCTCAGGCATGTGTCTTTCATCTATTCTTTGTATGATACTTTTGTCCTTCTCCTGCATATTCATCGAGTAGTTTGCCTAACACAATTTGGGCTGAAAGTATGTTTTCTGTTGTCTATGGAAGTGGCCTGCTCCCGTGATTCACAGAACCATGAAATTATGTAGGTTGGAAAATACCTTTAAGATCATCAAGTCCAGTCGTAAACCTAGCATGGCCAAGTCCACCACTAAACCATGTCCCTAAGCACCACATCTACATGTCTTTTAAATACCTCCAGGCATGGTGACTCCACCACTTCCCTGAGCAGTTGTTCCAATGTTTGACAACCCTTTCCGTGAAAAATTTTTTCCTAATATCCAATCTAAACCTCCCCTGGCACAACTTGAGGCCATTTCCTCTCATCCTATCACTTGTTACTTGGGAGTTGAGACCGACCTCCACCTCGCTACAACCTCCTTTCAGGTAGTTGTACAGAGTGATCAGGTCTCCCCTCAGCCTCCTTTTCTTCAGGCTAAACACCCCCAGCTCCCTCAGCCGCTCGCCATCAGACTTGTGCTCCAGGCCCTTCACCACCTTCGTTGCCCTTTTCTGGACATGCTCCAGCACCCCGATGTCTTTCTTGTAGTGAGGGGCCCAAAACAGAACACAGCACTTGAGGTGCGGCCTCACCAGTGCCGAGTATAGCGGGACGATCACTTCCCCAGTCCTGCTGGCCACACTATTTCTGATACAGGCCAGGATGCTGTTGGCCTTCTTGGTCACCTGGGCACACTGCTGGCTCATATTCAGCTGGCTGTTGACCAACACCTCCAGGTCCTTTCAAGGACATTTCCCCACAGAGAATGCTCCTGTCCTCCACCTTTTACCTAGGAGATTCTCCCAGAAGGTTGCTGCCTCAAAATACCTCTTATCACTATATTTAACTTATAGATCAAGTCAAACAGCAGCCTGAAATTTGTCATGCTGTGGACATGGATATTATGGTCTCCTTCAGGTTTCTGGGACTCTCTCCTGCTGTTACCGTACTATAACTTCATCCTAACTGAAGTTACCTTCTAACAAAGCTGATGAGTAAGAGTTATGGCTGAAGGCCTCAGGCAGCTGCTCAGATAGATACAGAAATTCTCATGTCTGACATTTTCTGTTTTGCATTTAATATAGTAACGTACCATTGCTTCACAAACTTGATTAAACACGTTCCCAACTAGCAAAGTTATGGCACACTAAATCTCAAAGAAACTGAATGGGACTACACATTTCAAGACATTGCTAATGAGTTTTATGGAGTGCTTCATCTAATCCTGACGTGCTCATCATCAGTTTGAGTTCAGTCCAGTTCAGCAGTGGAGAAGTAGTCCAACACAGTGTCCTTTTGATCACAAGATAATGAAGTTGGGGTTTTTTTCATACTTAGATTTAAACCCTTTATTTTCTTCTTTGTAAGTTCATATATCCTGTTCATTGCCAGTCACGCCTTGATCACAACCTTGTAACAGCCCTCATCAATAGCTCCAAAACTTCAGTTACAGAACACGAACTGGCACAGTTGTCACCAGATCAAAGCAGGAACATCCGGAAAGTCACTATATATTTCATACCTCTTTTCTAACACAGGTCTTCATTAACCTTGAGGTCTAATCAAACCTAAAGGTCATCTTCTACTAACAGAAAATTCACATATAAATTTAAATAAGGCTGTAGGATTTTTTTTAGATAATCAAATTGATTTATTAAGTCATTTACCTCTAATGTAATACATGGAACTCCCCACAGCCACTCTGCAACTTTCTAATTGTATGGCTATTTAGAGGACAGGAGAAAGGAGATGTCATTGAATTGAAGTAAGTTTTGTGGAGATAATGATACACAAAGGAGCAGAAGTAGTTTACGCACTTTAGTTTAACTCCATAGTATTTGTACAGGTCTGTCTGAACAGGTAAGTAAGAAACCCACGCTGAGGATAGGGATGTTTACGCAGCTGGTTAGATGGCACCATCATTTGGCCCAAGGTTGCCCCACAGAGCCACAGAGATTAAAGAAGGGCCACTGGCTAGGCCTTCCGCTACCTACTTATTATTTATTTCATATTAAATTGCAGCGCCTTTCAAATGATGACGGTTATAGCTGCACCTTTTGATAGTACTATTAATTTTTTACTTGAGAGCACAGCTTGTAATCAAGGTAATCAATTTCAAGAAGAAGAAAAAAATATTGTTCTTACTGTGTCCAGTATTTTCAATGCTGTGTCTACATCGTATTGCACAGATATACCTACATTATTTTGTTATGCTAAAAACTAGGATTTTTTTCATCCTTTTTGCAGAGATTCTACATGATAGTTCTGAAGAAAGAAATATAAAATCTGCAATTAGTTAAATCTCAATATACTAAGGTGGGGTGGGTTGACCTTGGCTAGCTGCCAGGTGCCCACCCAGCCTCTCTCTCACTCCCCCTCCTCAACAGGACAGGGGGAGAAAATGCAATGGAAAGCTCATGGATTGAGACAATGACAGGGAGATCACACACCAATTACTGTCATAGACAAAACAGACTCAACTTGGGGAAATTAATTCAATTTATTGCCAATTAAATAGAGTAGGATAATGAGAAATAATAACAAATCTAAAAACACCTTACCTCCACCCCTCCCTTCTTCCTGGCTCAACTTCACTCCAAACTCTTGTACCTGTATGTCCTGATTAAATCACAGTTTGTTATATCAGTATATATGTATGTCCTGGTTTGCTAAATTTAGTTTAGTTAAGCTGTAGGACTACTTGTTTGAGCAGGTAACTTCTCACTTGTGATGAGCAAAAAAGATGTATTCTCTGTATACCAGTGACTGAAAAGCTCTTAGAGTGTATTTGTTTTCCTCTTCTGAAGAACAACTTTACTTATGACTCAGGGCAAAACTATTCAGGAAGTCAGAAAGCAGTACTTGGGAGCATGTGTTTGCAACACGCTACTTCTAACCTGGTGGCCTAGCACACATGGGGCAAAAGCTAGATGCTGAAATAGGATGATCACAATGGTTTCTTGTCCTTCGTAAAACTGCAGACTCTTCAGAATGAGGCTTATAATCCATGATCTTGATTTTCTTGGGACTAATGACATAGTAACAAAGTGTAACATACCATCCCCGAGTATCTGAGGTGCTGAACTAAGATCCTTGGACGCTCAAAACATGAGACTATCATTGCAATATGGCTCTTCAAGTTGTGCCGTCTTGTTTCTAACTTCCAATATACTCAATTCAAAGGCTAAGAGGTCTGCCAGATTGTCTTGGTGCTCCTGGGATACATTGAACTCTTGAACCCTGACACAGTTTCACAAACTGTGTCCTTTTTGAGCTTCACTTTCACTATATAAAAATTCGGATAAGCCCAAATGTTTTTAATCTTAGCAGCATTTTAGATTTTTCACACTCAGAAGAATTTTCTGCTGTATAAAATACGAAAGAATGGTAATTCATAAATCCAGCACATACACACATGCTTTCAGCATGGAGGCCTATGTGTGAGCTGCTCTTACAATATGCTTCCTTAAACAAAATATTTGCAGTCTGTACATCAACACAATATACACATGCAAAATTTGATGTAACTTGCAGGTACAGTGTTGTACAACTTCTCAAGAGATTTTGCATTAATTTATTTTCAAATTAAATACAAATTTTGTATTTATATACGTTGACCTTCTTGTGTTCACTATTTTCATGCAGTTATTTTTCACTCAAATTAGGTACTAAGAGCTTTAAGTAGCACAAGCCCAGATCCTTAGCATGAAGCAATGTACCTGACAGAGATAATGCAGTGAGTCACATTACAAACAGGAGAATGGAGCTGAGAAAAAAGAAAAAAGGTCCCACCTGGCATGCCTTCCCTGAAGAAATTCACTTTACTGCTTTAATACATCACAAGTTTATTTGTTAAATGCATAAAACTGCAATATAAAATATATTTCTGTGTCATGACAAAAATATGCTTTATGCCATTATTATTACAGTGCATCAGAATTATTTTGAATATGTGTTCACTCCATCAGTTTATACTCATATAAGGTGCTACAGCCCCAGCAAATTGATATCCACGGACAAATCTTAGCTGTTAAAATGCTGCATGTCAAAGTCTTAGCTGGTGGAAGTCAGCTGATTGATATCCACTCGTAATGTGAACCTATGTCCTTCTATTTATTTCCTATTAAATTATTATTATCAGTTTTGGTTTTGTTCTTGTTAAAGAAACTATTATTACTATTGTTATTATTGTTATTATGATTATATTCTATGGTGGTAACAGTTATTTAGTAACTAACAAAACAAGGCTTTCATGTTCACACTAGAGTACCGATAAATCCTCTCCCAAATAGCACAAGATCTACAGGGCAGCATATAAGCTCACAAATAACCAATTCATTGAAATATATGCAGTTCCCAATAATAGTCTTCATTATTGACAACACCCTCAAATACAGGAAGAAATGCAAACAGGAACAACTTTACTGATATGTAAATGCCAGACATAAGGAACAACAAAAAAAAATACCAGTATGACAAAATGTAAAAAAGTAATAATATAAAATGAAGTAACAGTTTTGCCCAGTCTATACTAAAATATACAAAGAGGTTTACAAAACACTGCAGCTAATTCACAAAAAAATATGTCAAAGAGTAGAGTCTGCAGAACTGGACTAAATGGCCATACCTGTATCCTGTACCAGTGTGGTTTATTCTATATCATTTAAATAAAAAATGTTAAACTTTGTATAGTTTGGCCTCTATGAGTAATGCTTTCAGGATAAATACAAAAAAGACTTATACACAGACTAGGAACAATATAAGCTAAGGGATGACACAAATACTAGCATCATGCTTGCTACTGTTCCCTTCAACATTCCCGTTATAAAGCATTACATGATCTATACTCAAGAATGACCCTTAAATTCAGCTGAACACAGCAAGAAATAAAAGAGTATAAGACAAGGTGTAATGATAACAAAAAAAATAGTAGCAAAAGGTATGAGATAATGCACAGGGGGTTATAAATCCATACCTTGAAATTCTTCTTTGATTCTCTTTTTCTAAATTAGGTGTTATCTTAAGAGTTTAATCACTGGGAACAGAAATATAAAATTCTAGTTTTTTTTTCTCTGTTTGTAGATATGTCAGCTAATCATTAATCAACAAGTGGTTTTACTTTGCTAGAATTACATTTCACAATTATCCTAGGCTTGATATTCTAGTAAGCAGAAGCTGCAAATAATAATTAACTCCTAAAGTCTGGATTTAAACATTTAAGTTAGAAAATGTTGTCTTCAGTTTTTCATCAGACAGATCCTGGCTTCAATTTTTCAGCCAACAGGATTGAACACATTATTGTGCCTCTTTTCAGAGAAACAATACAAGGCTTGCTTTCATGTCCATTGAAATATATGGAAGGGAACTGCCAAAGCCAACCAGACTTGCTCTAACTTAATAGAGCTCTAACTTAATAGAGCTTTGTTAATTCAACATTAATGAGTATCATGGAGGGCAGATCTTAACAAATCCTGAGCATCTTATTTTTAGCCCTTGAACTCCAGTTGCCAATTTGTCCCAGAACTTTTCTATCTCCGGATCAGAACAATTATAATTTACAGTTTATATTTATTCATAGACACATTATAGCAATTCATTTTAGACCAAATTTTTGGCAAGCTGAATCAGCTTTTTTCTTCACTAGTTTAAAGTGATCTAACTGGTTTACAGTGAACTCAGGCTTTTCTAGTTTTCAGCATAATTGCTTTGATGGTTGCAGCATAATTGCAGTCTTAGACTTTTCTCTCAGTATAGGATATAATTCTCCTTCTAGGAGATTATTTAAACACTAAAGATCTTTATAATCCTTTAGTTTTAAAAGTGCATTTAGTAATGGACCTGTTATAAGTAGCAATAAAATAGGTAATAAAATAGTTATACATATTACACAATTATATTTACTCTAAGTTGTCTCCATAGCTAAATTAAATAAAGAAGCAGAATTATTTAATACTGATAAACATATTCAAGTGTATTAACTACAAGTAAATAAGAGGATGAGTATTATAACTGCTATTTTTGTTACATAATACATATGTTTTATGAAGAAGAACATTCTATTGTCACCATTTATTGAAAGTCTAAAATCTGGTCTTGTTATATCAAATAGTCTGTCCTCATATAAAGTCAATTTAATGCACTAGGAAAAAGTAAATTGCTATGCAAAATTGGTAATTTGGGTGAAATATCCGTCTTTGAGCTCTTAATGTTGAGCTATTGATGCTCATCTTCAAAATAAAACCACTATATATTTAGCCTTTGAAAGAGAAATGTACATTTTAACTTACATTCAGGTACTCTTTTCCTCATTGCATCATTTGTTCGGATTTTCGATGCTAGAAATACAGTTATAACCTGCTTGAGTTTGGCTTAGATAGAGAGCTGGACAGACAGTGGTGTTTCAGTTTTATCAATTCTTTTTTCCACCAGAACCTTTTGTTTCTGCGCTTTTGCTGCAGAGTTTTCAAATCGCTGTCATCATCACTGCCAGCCTGATTGTACCCCATGGGCAGACCTAATCCTTCCAAAGACAGCATTTCATATCTGATTTACCAGCTGGGGCTGTGCTACCATTGCTTTTAGCACACCAGGGACAAGTAGACTAGAAGCAGCACTAGTTATAGAATGATTTGGTGGGCAATAGCATCCTCACACTTTATCATCATTTTGGTGCATGGGAAGATAAAAACCAAGCTGTCCTAGCTAAACTGGCATAAAGGGAGGTATTTTAACAAGCAGATTATTAAAAGCTTGGAGTCACAAGATAACAGCTTTTGGTTACCCACAGGTTCTATGTGTAATTTAGTCTCTGTTGTAGCAAAGATCCAAGCTGAAAAATAGGGCTCAGTGTTTTCAAATGAAAGTTCATACCTGCAGATCTCATATTTTTGTATGTAAATCCAGGTATTTCAGATTCATCATTGCTTGTCCACATCCTGATTCCTGGTTTTCTGAAGAGTGCTTTCCTTCCAATAATATTTCTTCCTTCCTTTTTTCTCTTTTCTTAATGCTCAGCATAAAGGCCAGAAGGCAGTGCACACACATGATACAATAAAGCTTCTGAAATATGTTACCACATATACTCAGTCACTGTCCAAATACATTTTCTTTGACAGCATGTTGTTACAATAAACTAATATTCTGAAGAGTGCTTTCCTTCCAATAATATTTCTTCCTTCCTTTTTTCTCTTTTCTTAATGCTCAGCATAAAGGCCAAAAGGCAGTGCACACACATGATACAATAAAGCTTCTGAAATATGTTACCACATGTACTCAGTCACTGTCCAAATACATTTTTTTGACAGCATGTTGTTACAAGAAACTAATATATAAAGTATAGGAAGACATCAGTTTTTTATTAAAAAATGATTTAATGGGGTTTATGAAACACTTTTCACCATTAATTTATTATCAAAATACTTGTAGGACCCCATGCCTACATAGGACTCCACTAACATAAGAGACTAGAGCTACAGCAATTCTTTCACATGACTGCTTTCAGATAGTCACCAAGAAGTATGGTCTCACTCCCAGTTTCACCAGAATAAAAATAAAGCTAAAATGGTTTGTATTTTGAAGGAAGAATACCAACAATTCTGTCAATTTTTTCCACAAGAACATGTGTAACGATGTCTGTAAGGAGGTATCCAGCAGTTTGATGCTGAAGAACTGAGGAAATTAAGTTTGAGGAGGAGGAAAAATGAAAACTGTTAGTGAATTTATTTAGAAATATACAAAAGTAACTACTTTGCTTTTAAGTTTTTATGAAAGGCATGAGACAAGCTTGTTTTGAAATGCTGAAGGTTCAGTCTCGCAGTAACCTGTGCCAGTCTGTATTTAGTTTACTCCTGTTAGGCAACAAGTCCCAAGTTCTCCACCCCAACCTCTAGTACCTGCTTTGGTTAATATTGATACTGGCTTTCAAAATCAGAGTCAGCTTTAAACCTCTGGTGTTGCAGCCCTTACATACAGTCCCACTGACCTTAAGAAGTGCTATATCTACCATCCACTGCTTGGCACGCTGGATGAGTAGGATGTAGTTTTCATCATAGGCTTTCGTAAGTCTGCAAAGCTACCAAGTGCCTACATACTGTTCTAAAATGCTTTGTTCTCAGGATGAATAACCTCTTTATGAGGGCTGACTGAAAGGCTTTCCAGGTTGTGCCTGCAGCTGTGCAGATGCCTTTAGATCTC
>NW_009599766.1:78572-89575 GCF_000690535.1 Cariama cristata | reverse complement strand
TGGACAAGCTGATCAGCAGAAACTTCAAGTCTGGTCCAGTGAGGACACAACATCTGCAAGCCTCTACCGTGTACCTTTGGTATGAGCAGGCGGTTGGCAGCTGAAGGCTGTTGTGGATGGCTGCAAACCAAAGCCCTTTTGGAGGCACTTGTCACCTCCTGCAGTCCCCAGCGCTGGAGGGCTGATGATGCTGAAGAAGCTGTAGCTTTTGATGATGATGCAGCCTTCAGGCCTGGTTGCAAGTCCTTCTGTGCCTTGAAAGAGATATTTGCGATCACTTCTTTGTATGCTTCGATGTTCCGGTGGCAGAAATAACAGCGGAGGGAGGCAGAGGACTCAAAGTCTGATCAGTATTCTGGGCGTTTAGTAAGGGTCTGGGCGGTACTGGCCACTCCGTGAAGAACCAATGTGAATCAGGTACCTGTTATGTTGCCTAGCAGAAGGAAGAATTTAGACTTCTTTATTTCACTTTCTGAAGAAAGCTCTTTACAAATAAGAGAGTAACAAGAATGTGAGGTTGTGAGGTGAAAACTGCAGCTGTACAAATCCAAGCATCTTCTCTGAAGGCCCTCCCCTGCCTTTGGAAAGATGACTAGATCGTCTGAGACAGTTTTTTCCTTGTGTTTTCTGGCGGCCGCCTGAGCCAGCCTTTCTGATCACTTGGACATGCGTGCACAGGTAGGCTTGCCTCCCTGCGGTGGGAGTTACTGCCTTTGGTCAGGTTCTGCTCTGTGTGTGGAGTTTTGGCATCCTGACAGCATGGCCAGGGACTTCAGAGAGGAAATGTTTTTTAATCCCGCTGACTCCTTTTATGGTAAGATGAGATTGGATTGTTTTTGCCACTCAGTCTTGTTTTGCTAATTTCCCTGTGTACATGGGGATTTATGACTCATTGTCCCTGAGGAGAAATGGCATAGGAGTTTGTTTAAACCTACTCGGAGTTAGTGGCTGATTCTGTTCCCATAGAACCAGTTTTTAGAAGGATATAGCTTCACTTAGGGCAGATGGACCATTCTGGATTGAAGCGCCTATGGCTGAAATTATAATGGGAGTCTGTACGTGCATTTCCACCCCCCCCCCCCACCCCCCCCGCCTATTTTTGTCAAGTGCTCTTTTTGGACATTTCTCTAAGAGACTGTAATTTGCTGAATCCCTTGCTTCTTGTTAGACAGCAGGCTTGCATCAAAGAATACATATTTTATGGATACCCCACTCCCAAGTGAGTGTCCCTTAGATACCTGATCTAGGTCACATCTGATGGGTCTGTTGATGACCCTGATTCAATCAGACAACCAGATGGCTTTATTTGTGCACCTATGCTGCACCCGCTGCCAGGATTTGGCCTGGCTTCTCACAGTTGTCCAGGCTGTAACTGTATGTATTTGTGGCTAATTACGACCACGTTAATCTTACACTGACTCCTAAGGAGAAGGGCAGATGCAAGTGCCACCCAAAGCTTTCCTTAGCAGATGATAAATGAAACAATCTTTCTGAAAAAGCCTCCTACGTAAATCTTGTGGACATGCTGATCAAATGGTATCTTTGCTGACTGATCGTATCAGACCATTAGATTAGATTACTGCATCCTGCAATAATGAGCTAGTCCATCTCTTTGACCAAAGAGGACACTAGTTGGGTGTCGTCTCCTAACCACCGTATATTGTGTCAGTATAAGCTGTTTGCTGTCTTTGCCTCTTGCTGAAGCGATTCCTGACTTTGTTTGCTTGAATTTTGGAGTGTATTTGTATGATTCATGAGCCTGCAGAAAAGTATTCTGGCTCTTCTCCACCAGGCCCTACTCCTTGGCTACCGGAGGGAATTCTTACATCGAAACAATGACAGCTTCTTGGAGAGACCTTGTCCTCTAATGCAAATCAGATATTGGAAAATGTGGAGATCTTTATTAAGCCCAGGCTGTAGTTAGAATGCCTTGTACCATTTCCGTGCTGGTGTAGCTGATGAGGGTGACAGCAGCCTGACCTTTACTGGGGTTGCCAACCCTGGCTCCTTGGGCAGGGCGATCCCTGAGGACTGTGCCCAGCGTACCGGTGTGGTAACACCATCCAGACACGAGAGGAGACTGCTCTTGCCTTGGGTGCCTTCTGGATGAGAGCTCTGGTCTGGGGCTTTCTTCCAGCTTCCATGCCACACAGTGAGGGGGGTCACCGCTCCCCTTCGACTCGACATCTTAAAGGTCCTCTCCAACCTAAACGATTCTATGATTTTGTGTAGGTGCAGTCACCTCTTGCACATCACCGTTGCTGTCCCCAGCACTCCATTATGCACCTGGGACTCTGCTCTGCAGGGAGCTGTGTGAACGCTAACCAGAAAGGTGGCTGCTACCCCAACGTGGTTACGCTTTAATTAGAAGACAAAAGGCAGCAGATGGGTACAGATGGACCATTGGGGGAGTGCAGGGGAACAATCAGACAACATTAGTCAGCGTGGTAGGCAGCAGCCTTGGCACACCGACTGCCTGACTCTTGTGAGGGCTTTGGTAGGCAGCAGAGAATCATACCCAGCTTTGTGCAGGCTTACGGGGGCCTCGGCGGGAGCGTGAAGGGCAGATGGGGAAAAAGCAGCAAAGGTGCTTTTGTGTGCTTGGAGAGCTGCGACTGAGAAGGTGCAGCAACTCAAAAAATCCCAGAGCTGCTGGAAAATTTCCAATCTTAACACCCGAGGGGATAATCGTAACCTTACGGAGAACCAAGCAAACCCATGGTAAGGCTCCGTCTTGCGATGCAGCATCCCCGCTCAGTGCAGGGCTGGTGCCAGAACCACGTTGCTTCTGGTCGAAAACTCCTGCTCGCCACCACCTTGGAGGTTTCCGTGGCGTGTCGGGTGCTGCTGTGTGTCTGTGTCCCTTTCATCGTGAGCGTTTCATTGATTGTGGGAATGTGTTATCCCAGCGTGATGACAATAAACATCCATATCTTAATTCAAGGGATAGCTGAGCTGCTGCGGGAGGACAAGCTTTCAGGCATGATTACATTAATTAACTATTCCTATCACAACGTGATATTGAGGATCCATCCCATCATCCCTGATCAGTCCACGACATCCTCAAAAAAAATAGGAAGGGAGGTTTGATTTGGTTAGAAATGAAAGAAAGAAACATAGCTGTTATTTTCTATTTTTTGGTGAATGAAAAATATTCATTATGTCTTTTTGAGTCCACACAAAATGTTTTTCTGACCTGGGAAAAAAAAAAATCAAGTCATTTAAATGTAGTAAAAACATTTTGTAACGTAGACCAGTTTTGATAGAAAAATGTCATGTGAAAATGAAATTTTCTAAAGCTTTTCTTTTGCACATTGCCATTTTTTAAGCAAACCATGTCGTTGTGAAAAGTCTAAGCGACACACGCTGACATTCTAAGCATACCCTCCCTTGCCCTCCCTTCAGGACAAAACTCCTCTCTAACTTCGGTCTGAGCACAAGAATGACTTTTCCCCCCAAACTCCGTTTAGGAGCTAAGTGAGTGTTTGTCAGCCCAGCAGTGATTGCTCTGGCTGTGCTCCGCTCGGGAGTGACACCGGCAGGTTGTGTGTCCTCCAGCAAACTTCGCTTTCCCCTGCTTTGTCCCCAGGAATTTGTACCGGGAATCCTCTGGGGGTCTGTAGCTGCTAGGAACCGGGCAGGTTGCCCCAGGGCAGTTTATTTCCTTGGCTTTTGGTGGCCAGACTATGCGACGAGAAGAGAGCCGAGGAAAGCACGGGAATTTTGGCGGCTTTAAGATTGGAAATTTGTGATGAGATGCCAAAGGGAGGCTGGAGGAGGTGCCGGCAGAGCTTCTGCTGGGGGGGCCGAGAGGTGAACGTGGCCCTGGCACCCAAAGGGAGGTTTGCATCTGTTCGGTTGTGTTTGCTGGAGACTCTGTCTCATGTTGATGACGTCTTTGCTTGGCCTGTGAATTCTTTGCTTTTTCTATTTTTACGTTTCCTGAATGTGATGAACGGGAGGCTCTGTTGTCCTTCCGTGGGGTCTGAGAGGAGGGAGGTGCTGCTGTGCCCTCCTCTGCGCCTTCATAGGACCCTACTTTTTTCTTTCTTTTGCCTTTTTCTTTTGGTTTTGTTTTTCTTTCTCTTCCTCTTCCCCATTTTTTTTGCTAGGGTTTTGGCAGTTTGCGTTTCCTGGAGTAGAAGGCCACATTTGCTTCTGAATGCATTTGAAATAACTTTTCCTTAATGTGAAATTGCTCATACTTTTCTTCAGTAAGGAACAACTTGTGTGTTGTGTCTTTGGCTTGACTTCTGTCCTTTTGCTGTTGGTTCTGGCCAGCGTTTCCATGCTCAGATCTCACACGCTCCTTGCTTTGGGTTTGAATCCTGATTGTGCATGGTTGGTTGACTTGGCTTGATGCTGCCCTGCATCTTGACCGTATTTTCTACTCGACCAGGACAGTCTTTTCCGCGGTGGTTTTCGCTGCACTGTTAGGTGTTGACTCCTCGGTATCTCGGTGTTAAAGCTGTGGGTTATCACTGGAGCTGCTGGGTGCTTGAGTTACTCTCGCTGCTCATGAACTCTGGCATGCGCTTAGTGCCATCGATTTGAGCGTACAATATGTTCAGCGTCGTTTGTTTTCCCTCTGCCGGAACTGTGTTTTCCCCAAGTCTGTAATTTCTGCAGACTGCCTTTGGTAACGTTAGATCCCGGCACTCACTCTTTCGTTGCCTTGTAGTGGTGTCTTGAGTTTCGGTCGCTATCCTTTGGCCTTTCGTCCTTGTGAAAGGTTCTGGCATTTACTGACCTGGGTTTATTTCTGAAATGTGCTGGGGGTTGTGGTGTCTTCTGCTGAGTCAGCAGTTTACCAGCCTTATTTAATCTCCTCCTGCTGGGCTAGCTGCATTCCGCAGCGTCTCCCACCATGCCAAGCCTGGAAGATTGTTCGACAGCCTTTTTCTTGTTCCTGTTTAAGCTTTCGACTTGGTCTGCATTTTGTGTGACAGTTTCTGGTGCTTGTTTCCCTTAGGTTTGTTTCCTCGGTTCCTGTACATGATAATGACTTACATTTCTATTGTTCCTTCCTTCAAGAAGGATCCTAAGTACTTTACAGGATTACCATACAGGCAGCATTTCAGTATGAGTAACGTTCAGCCGCTGGTGTGGTGGAACGGGGTTAGGCTGTTTAATGATGCAGAACAGGGCTGCATGGCCGCGTAGGGTAAGAAAGCGGAGTCTCAGATGGAAGGAAGCGGGGGATTTTTCATTGGACTCTGGCCAATTTTGTCCCCAAAGTCTGGTTTTGGGGAAAATGGCACGGATCATTAAAGACCAGGAATGATAGGGCCTGTGTCCTTCCCTTTCCAGATGATAGTGCTCAAGCCTCAGAAATATGGTGGGAGGATCAAACAAGTCTGTGAAAAAACATAGTTCGGGATCAACGAAAATATTCATTAGTTTTGGTCAGATATGGAGGATTTATTTTGGCAGTTTTATTGCTGTAAATGAAAACGGGCATTTTGGTGCTTTCATGTAGACTCACAAAAGCCTTCAGATACCATTCACAGAGGGGACGGGGAGGAGGCAATGTCAGCGCCTTCCCCCCGCTCCCAGAGGCGAGGACAGGATGGGCGCCCAGGCAAGGGGAGGACCGCGTTCGCATCCCTTCGGCCTGACTCAGGACGGAGGTTTGACCTACCCTCTCCGTCACCTCTCAGAGAGAGGTCTAGCCCTTGGGACTGGGATTTTTTTTTTTCTTTTCTTTTTTAATTGAAACTCCTTTGCCAGCGAGTACCCGAAGTTTCTTTGCAGATGTTTGTTTGGATCCAAATTCCCATCACTTTTATTAAGTGATAAAGAACATGATTTTTGTGTGTATGTTGAATGAATGAGTTTGATTAGTGGAAAATTCAAAAAAGCAAACAAACCTGGGTTTAGGTTGAAGCAAATACCTTTAATTTTTTTGTTTTTCTGTATTGTTCAGACCTTGCTTTGAAAAATCATTTTTTGCGCAGCTTAATCAGGGCACCATTTTGATCGGTGTCAGAGCATGCAGGGCCGGCCCTTAGGAGATTGGGGAGACGGCGCGGCAGGGCCGCTTGGCACCCACCGCGTAACTGGGGGTGCACACAGCAGCCTTAATGCTAATAGGTGCTGCAGGTCCTTTGGTTCTGCCCGTAGATCCACGCTGGTATTACGTAATCCGGTGGTTTTTTGAGAAGAAATAGTGTTTGCTGGTAAAGCAACTTGCATTGGGTGCAGGACTGGACAGCAGAGGTGTGCTGCAAGTTTTCCAGTCCAAGCAGTGTCGTACGACAGTCTTGCCGTCGGAGCTGGGAGAACTGGGAGGGACAGAGAGTCCTTTCTGCTGCAGCCTGCTGCCTGAGATCCCCTCCTGCGCGCCGAGTTGAACTGTTTGCTCCAAGCATCATCGGGGTGTTTTAAGAATTCAGGATTGCTCAGGTTGATTCTTTCAGGCCAGTGCTTTACTTTTGCTCTTTTTTAGAAGTGGGAGCTGTTTGCTTTCCTTCTTAGGTGTGTGCTCATTTTCACCGAGGCCAGAGTTCTTTGTATCGCCGCATTTAATGATGTTTGCTTTGTAAAGGCTGCTGGGATTATGGCAGCATTTCATTTCTGTAGCTTTTCTGCCTCTGACAGGGGTTACCTGTGGACAGCTGCTTTCCTTGAGCTTCTCCTGTGTATAGATCAGCCTGCATGTGTAGCTTCCACCAGCTTCACGCCTTGTCCCTTTTCTTACAGATGGCTGCTGCTTGAGGTCTTGGCTTTGGGGGTGGCTGAGGAACAGACCCACAGAGAGCTGTGTGTGTCTGTTTGAGCAGTTGTTCTCATCCGTGCTCTGTCTCCTGTGTTTGGTCCCAGAGTAAGTCCTGTGTGTGTATGTATTTTCCTGCTCATTGCCCAGACACCTTGCTCCAGCCTGGGACGAATGAAGACGCTGTCTTACAAATAAAGATCAAAGGAGTACAATCTAGTGAAATCTGCACTAAGGACTTTCTCCATTAAGAAGTCCTCTGTCTCAAATAAATGCTCAGAAGTATTCCCGGGGTTTACTGTGCAATGTTACTTGAACTTTAGTTAAAACCTGCTTTCTCTGGGTAGCCTGTGTCTTACTGGACCTTTGCCTGGTTGCTGAGGCTAGATTTTTTCCAAGTACATATTTTTGCCCAATAGGGAGTATGATCATTTTCTGCAAGTGTTTGAAGGGAACAATCAATAAGGAAAGGAAGGACTTCTTTAGGACAATCCAAGGGACTGTAATTAAAGAGTAATGGGGAGGCAGGAGGTAGAGCAAAAGTGCATTTAGATTGAATATCAGGGATCAGTGGGTTCTTTTAGAAGATGCAAAACCGTTGTCTGAGAACATGCTGGGAGCCTGGTTGCTGCAGCTGTTGGCTATGTGATGAGACAGACCAAACGGGAGGGAGGTGGAGAGGAACTGACCGGAGGGACATCCACCAAACACTTTATTTTCATTGCTCCGTATCTGTCTGTGCGTTGCTCTGGAGGGCGAGCAGCATGGCACCCCCGGGGGGAAATCCTTCCTCTCCCAGGTGCACTCGCCTTCTGCCCTCCTACAAGCAGGAGCATGGAAGAAATTTCCCTTAGCTTCTGCTTGAGGGGAGGGAGCCCGGTCTGTGTCGTGACAGAGGGAGAAGGCTGAGAACCCCCCCGGGTCTCTGCGCTGCCGGCCCTGCGCCTGCGTGGCTGGAATTTTCCAGGAGCGTCCCCCTCTGCCACCGCCATCGCTTTGCAAACTCCAAGAAACGCAACTCATGAAAATGCATTCTTAGCACACAGCTGACATGGTCAACATCTGGTTTCCAAAGAGAGTGCTGTGAGAGATTTGAAATTGCTGCACTGTGGAAAAAATGACTTGGAGTAATTATAGATACCTAACAATACTATTTAATTTCTTCTGCCGTGTCTTTCCTACACAGTATATCTGGTGATGCTTCAGAGAGCTGAATAATTCTGACAGAGGGCAGTGAGAGGGGTAGGTAAGGGTGGAAAAAAGTCCCCCGTGATTTCAGTTAGGATCTGAAATGAAGGGAATGTGAGCGGAGGGTCAGATATTTTCAAGTCCTGCTCCAGAAAGGGGAACCTTCGCCTTTTTTTGTGCATTGGCTAGGGAAGGAGGAGGATGTGGAGGATGATGAGGGAAGGTGAAGAAGACAGGACCTCGGGGCACAGACTCGCAGGGCAGGGGGAGCTTGGCACAAAGCCTCACTGGCAGCAGGGGTGCTGCTTGGCCCCACTTCTGCTGAGCGGGCTCAGAGCTTGGGACCGCAGGGGAAAGGCAGGCGAAATTTATGTGGTTGGACCGGTGACCAGTGGCAAGACTGACAGCTCCAGGAGGAATTCGGGGTGGCTAAAAGTCAGATCCCTGCTCAAAAGCACCTTTGCTTCCTCTGATATGGAGGGAACCTGCAAAGACCAACCTCGGCAGGCTCAAGTGAGGACAAGCCTGGATCCCAGCAAGGTCTCCTCTCTGCTCTGCGGAGGTGCTGTCGCTCTGCGGGCACTGCTGTCCGGAGGTCCTGCGTGGGCTGCCTCTGTCCGCAGCCAAGACGCCTGCGTGCAGCACAGAGCCAGCCGCCGTGATGGCCCCCAAGATGTGAGCACGTTCCCTGGGGGCTGCTGCGGTGGAGAGGGCACCGCAGGGTGGCTTTCAGAAGAGGCTCAGGAGCCAAGCAGGCGTGTGGAGATCAGAAGATGGTTTAGGAGAAGCCCTCAGAGGCTAAGTGGCACACGTGAGGGGCACAGTGAGAACCATGGAGGGCAGAAGTGGGGAGCAGAGGGCAAAAATAGAATTTGGGGATGTTAGATGTTGGTTCTAGTGTCAGGGTGGAGGCACCCAGGAGAGGGAGCCTTGGGGACTGTTGGACCTTTCTGTACAGCCCAATGGCCAGAGGAGGATGTTATGGGGAGGTTGCTGTTTGATTTGGCCTCCAGTGCAGCCAGCGTCACAGCAGGGTAGACAAGGATGCCAGGTGAAGATGAATCCCATAGTCTCAAGGCTCTGAGATGTTGTGTGCTACCTTTCTGCCCTTGTGCTGGGTGCTGTGTCCCGCCTCAGTTGCCGGCTCTGAGACAGTTAGAGCTGGGCAGAGGTGAAGTGAAAGGCAGTGGGGGTTTTCTAAAGGGGTGATGGAAGGTCAGCAAGAGACTTCAAACTGAGGACTTGTCAATTGATACAGCTTCTATGGGTAAATTGTCCCCTGAAGGCAAGCTCTTAGTATCATTTCATTTAGACAAATGCACCAAAAGGGATATAACGAAGATATTCATATTATGAAAGTGTGACTGTTGTCCTGGAAGAAGCACTGGTTAAGGCTCATTTGTCTGTCATGCTCATCGGGGCTTGTCTCAGTGATATGTAGTCTGAAGAGCTGTTGATGCTGATGTGTTACAATACTGAAGTTTATGCCTTGGGAAAGAGACCTGTGTATAACAACATACCTATTGGAGTGACTCTGCCCAAAGGCAACTCGTATTGAGTTAACTTGCAGAAAATCCTCTGAAAGGTTGTTTGGTGGAAAATTAGTATTTCAGTTAGAATATATTTTTCATATGAGGTGCTTGTTTTCCTTGAGACACTCCCAACTTTTTGTGAGAAGGCTGAGAAATTTGAAGAGAGGCACTCTAGAGTCTTTTATTTCTACGAGCGGGTACAAATTGATTTTCATTTTTTGTTCTTGGAATTTTGAATACTATTTTGAAAATTTCAGCGAAAGAAGCAATGTCAGGGACCTCCTCTCATTTATGTTCAAATGGATATTTCTGTGTGTTTCAGGAAGCCAGAAACACAAACCAGATGATTCTGGTATTAAAAAAAGAACATACTCTTAGCCAGTGTACCTCCTTCAGAGGAAATTACTGTCTCTCTCTGCTCCAGAAGGTTCTGCAATGATAAATGCAAAACTGTGCAGATGCTGAGGGAATAACTGAACCTTGATCTCAGAGGGAACGGCTAGGGATGCATACCAGTTCAAGGTTGAGATCCTGGACAAATCTGAAGCTGCGATCTTTTTCCCTGTTAGGGGTTATGAAGGGTATGGTGAGCACGGGCACAGCTGTGCAGCAGAAAAACACAGAAATTTTTGGAATGAGGTATCAGAATTAATGATAAATATTTAGGCAGCATCGCAGCTTTGCAAAATGGTTTCTAAAAATTAAAGCAAAAAAGACATGTTCTGTTCTCGAAAGGCCTCTCTTCCAAGCCAATTAGACACCATCCGCTGTAGTGTCATGCAAAGCTTGTGTCTTTGCCTCGCTGCCCTGTACCCTCTCCCGCTTCCTTACTCCAGAAGCTGCTCTGTTGCTGCAGACCAGACAGCTCTGAGTTACACTGATGCTGTAAAATCGGTACCGCGGTTGCTGACCCAGCCCCTCTTTCCTGGGACCCAAGCACCTTCTTTGTCCTCTGGTGGGTTGGGGTGGCAGTCCTCCCCTGGCTCTTCAGGTGAGGTGTGTGTGCCCAGGGAGTCTTTTCATGCTCTCCCAGCATTGTCCCTCCAGGCAGTGCTGGACAGGACAGTGGTGCAAAGCTCAGCAAAGCCACAACGTGAAGACAGCCAGGACAAGGGAGAAGGGTCTGGGAGGGGAAGGCTTAAAGTAAATAACTCTCATGAAATCTGTGTTGAAAGCAGATTGACAGCATCCTTGATTGCATACTTGTGTTTTGGGGAACAGACTAAACCAAGGTTATTTCTGCTGAGAGTTTTGCTGTTACTGGTGATCCATTTCTGCAGCACTTTGCAGAGCGGTGAACCGCACACGGCCACGTGGCCAGCCAGCTCCCTACCTGCAGCGTGACGCTGGCAGCACTGGAAACTGGGACTGGCCTCAAGGATTTTCTGACATCATCCTGACCTCTGTAGAAAGAGGAGGAGACAGGTTACCAGCCTTCTGTGAGCAACTCCAAGAGATACTGCAAACAGCTGTCTTTCCAAGTAGATGAGCTCTCCCTTTGCCTGCCGGACAAAAGGCTTCCTTGCAGGGGAAGGAGATTGCCGAGCTGCCTGGGCAGAAGTAGATTT
>NW_009599766.1:61777-78423 GCF_000690535.1 Cariama cristata | reverse complement strand
ACCAGGGCTCATGGTCTGGGGGATAAGACCTCTGTGTGAGTGTGAGGGGCATCTTTTTGGTAGTTTTAGAGGGTGAGGCTTGGCTGGAAGAGGCCCCAAGGGCTCAGAAAAGCACCAGACAATGTTCCAGTTTGCCTGTGAAAGGAGCCTGGATGGCTGACCTCCAGGTACTAGGGTCTCCCGTCTATTTTGTGTTGGACATGCGGACAAGAAATAGCACCCTAGCTGTTTAAAAACATCTTTGTTTTGATTGTACTTGTGTTTTGTGCTGCAGTCTCTCTTGCTACTGGGTGCCACAGAGCCCTGTACAGGAGCCTGTGCCGAAGTCACAGTGAGGTTAAGGCATTTCAGTAAGTAATGCTCATGCACTGACCCTACAGTACAGCTCTCTTTCAGTGGTGGGCCTGCCTTCTTTTGTGTTTCTGGTGCGGCTGAAGATGCTGAATTTGTTCTCCAGAGCCCTCTGTGGCTTTGCATCCTGAGCATTTTGTAGCTTTATGCTTCAGCCTGGACTTAGCTAAGTTAATCGAACTAAAAATCTGTAGATACATACGTGTAGCTTATCAGTGGTGTGGTCGTGGCACAGGGTGGTCAGTACTGCTCTTTCTTTCATGCCCTTGGTAAAACGCCGGCGAAGGTTGCTGACCTTTAAGGCAAGTTGCACTGCCTGCCTGTTTGCTCTTTCTGAGGAGAATGGTAGTACAGGGAGGTCTTGGGTGTATTTCTTCTTTATGGGCTGTGAGGTCTCTAATGTCATTTTCTGACCTTGTGTTAATTGGAAGTGTTTCCATGGATCTTTTTCAATTTTATTGCTATTGCACTTGGAGAGATTGAAATAATACACAATACGGAATGGGAAATAAATAAAACCAATGATCTTATGAAGTTTGGCAAGTCTTACGTCTGTGGTGCCTGGAGCCTCCTTGTTGGCTAATAAACTATTTGTCCTTCTTTCTCTGGCTTCTCTTCCGGAGAGTGTTCTCACAGGGTCTCTTACACCCAGCGAGCACCAGAAGTACGAAGGAATGGGAGGCAGGGCAGTGAACAGGGGAGACATGTCGACTGGAGGGGATGCAAGGAGGTAGGGAACAGTGAAAGGTGGAATGTGTGAAGTGACGAGGGACGTCTCAACGTACAAAGCTGAGGGATTTGTTGATTCCTTTGTTAATCGGTAAGTCAAAAAAGGGGAGATCAATCAGAAAAACTGGCCTTCATCTGGGTTAGGGCAATGCCTCTAATTTCCTTGGCAAGATGACTGATGGGCTGTGGACAGCTAGTTCCAGGAGAAGTCCCAGGAAACGGGACTTGGTTGATGAGGGAGGAGCAGCACAGCAGCCTGGGGAGCTCCTCCAGCCCTTGCACTGCAGCGGCACATGAGGTCACGTTTCCTCCGTCTGCTGGTGCAGCTGCAGAGGAGGGAACCTTCTGGCTTGTGGATGCGCTGTGTTCAGCTCTGAGGCCCCCAACACAAGAAGGACATGGACCTGTTGGAGCGAGTCCAGAGGAGGCCATGAAGATGATCCGAGGGTTGGAGCACCTCTGCTGTGAGGACAGGCTGAGAGAGTTGGGGTTGTTCAGCCTGGGGAAGAGAAGGCTCCGGGGAGACCTTAGAGCAGCCTTCCCGTACCTGAAGAGGTCTGCAGGAAAGATGGGGAGGGACTTTTGACAAGGGCATGTAGTGATAGGACAAGGGGCAATGGAAGAGGGACAATTTAGATGAGATATTAGGAAGAAACTCTTCCTGGGGAGGGTGGTGAGGCAGTGGGACAGGTTGTCCAGAGAAGGTGTGGCTGCCCCATCCCTGGAAGTGTTGAAGGCCAGGTTGGATGGGGCTGTGAGCAACCTGGTCTGGTGGGAGGTGTCCCCGACCACGGCAGGGGGTTGGAACTGGATGGTCTTTAAGATCCCTTCCAACACAAACCGTTCTATAATGTATGATCCATATAGCCTGCTGTTATCAGCACTTGCTGTTGGAAGGGATGCTTCGTGTTGTGGAGACAACACTTTCCTTCCCATTTATATCGTGGTTGTCTGGAAATACTTGCAGCTGTGTAGCCATGGCTATGGAAGAAGAGTTTGGACCAAAGCTCACAACAATGTCCTTTACCTCTTGTGGTTTGCCACATCCAGAAGAAATCCCTAAACTGTTTTGCTGCACTTCATTAAAACTTTCTTCGATGACCCCTTTTCTGAATCCACTTGAAGGAGACAAAATTTTCTTTACTTTGATTTCCATCCTCAGTCTTTTGACAATATAGTTTACAAAGGGGCATATTTCTGGAATAGATCAATTCAAGACTTATTGTTCAAGAATGAAAGTTTCCCCTGTACCCCCATTCCCAGCAAGTTTATTTACTTGAGAAAAGGAAAGTCTTGACATATTTATAATTCTCTGTCCTGAAGCCGTGCTGAGCATCAGTGAGCTTCTGACCTGGGGCCTTGGGCAAGTGTCCTTTGCTTATTACGTGTTTTGCGGCAGTGGTTTTTAATGCGACATTGTAAGGTGCTGCTGCCTCTGCAAAGGCAATGCTCGATTGCTGTAGGTCCTTCTGGTTGTACCCCTGCAGTCTGTGATGGGTGGCGTGTGGGGTAGACCAATTCACTCCTCCTTTGTCTTTAATCTGTGCACAAAGTCCCTGTGAGAAGCTGAGGGAGCAGAACACGTTAAATCCTAGAGATCTCCTTCCATCCACCGCCTCTGCCCCTTAACTTCATGGTGAGCACAGATCAGGGGGCTTTCGCTGGTGGTCAGAAATAGTGGATTTTTTCCACAGCTGCTAAGAAACCTCTGCTCTGTGCTACAGGTTTTTCTGTCCATGGCTAGGAGTGTAGCATCTCCACAGCAGGTTATGAGTTCATTGTGTTTTGATATTGGCAGTAAATGATGTGGGAGACTTCAGAGTGGTTCAAGACATGATGTCCCATTTTCTCAGTAACTAGGTAGGACTGCTTTTGCTTGTGCTCTCTGGAGAGCAAAGTGAATTTGATCTCCAGGCTGTTATTCCAGGCTCCTCCACAGATGCTAAGAACAGTTGAAAATGCTGGTGGAGTTATTTAAGTGTCCAGTGATTTGGACTCAGAGGACAAGGCCCCATCCCTTGGATATTTTAAGTGTGTTGTCCCCTGAGACCCAGGAAAAGAAAGAAAACTTTGTGCTAGAGACAAGCACTTTTCTGGCAGAATTTTGCGTTGAAAGCTCTGTTCTTTCAGAGTTTCCCTTAGGCTAGGACACTCAGCAGAGGCAGATTTACTGGCGGAATGACTTAAACATCATTATATGGGCTAGCCTCCCCATCAGTGTTATGTCTTTAGGGAAAATATCCCAAGTTTTTAGTTTCAGGGTGATGGTTTTTACCATCCTCTTTACCGTCTTGTTTTGGCTGCTGTCTGGGATTTGTGTTCAACGGCCAAAGATCTCAGGCAGCCAAAATGCCAGGTGTGAAAGTCTGATAGAGCAATCTTGTGCCCTACTTGACACTTCTCACCATCCAGGCTAGCCTCTGGCTTTTCCCTGCTGCTGCGCCCGATCCGCCAAACGTAAACCCAGAAACAGACCTCAGCGTGGCTGGGAAGAGGCAGGGGCTGGTGCTGGGTGGGAATCCTGACCTGTTGCCCCAGTGTTTCCAGGAGGTGCCCACCTCAGGGAGGTGCCTGCAGGGCAGACAAGACTCCGTGTTTTGTCTGCGAGGGGGAGAGGTGAGTGGTGCTTGGTGTCTGCAGAAAGCTGTAGGTGTGGGTACTTGTGCTTAACAAGGTACGAGTGGAAGTGTACTGGTCCTGCGCGTGTGTCCGTGTGCGCTGGAGGTACTGGTCCTTGCAGTGTCTGTGTAGCACTGCCTAACGCCAGCTTCACTTCTTCCCATCTTGATTTGTAACCCTTATCACAAGAGTTTTTACCACTCCCGTAACTCCAGGTTTCTTTGTCTTTGCTTCTTTCTCATCATGGCAACTTTGGGAATGGTTGATGATCCTGGGAATGCTCAGTCCCTTCCTCATCGGCATCAAGCCGTGTCCCCAGTGTTGTGCTATGACACCAAGTTCTATAACCTGATGCTCCAGTGTGTGGAAAAGGATTTTCTAGGTCTCAAAAGCATGTACGTATGACCCTGAATGAAAGATACTAATGAAAAAGAGAAACTTGTAGATACTTTTATTTTTTTAATCCGGAGCCTTTAAAGACTTTCTGTCCTGGATTGTAAGCGATTTGACTCTCCAGACACCTTGTATTGCCTGCTGTAATTGTATCTAGTCCTCCACAAGCTTCTAGTTTAGAAAGCTCTGCCTTTTGGGAATCATGATGATCCAAAATACTCTTATTTTGGTATGTGCTTGACCTAAAGTTTCTTCAAAAGCTCAAAACTATAACAAAAATCTCAAACAAAAAAGCACTTAGAATTTGACCTTACCTGGTATTTTTCAAGTTATATTGTTGTGAAGAAAACCCCTACTGCTTTGTAATAAAAAGACACGCTTTTTGGTGCTAGGATAATTCTATGGTTGGTCAAATTTTACCTTCATGCTTGTTCCATGGCGTAAGGGACCTTCTACATCTCAAGAAATCAACTTCACAAATAGAAAAGTTCTGAGTGACTGTGAGTGAATGTTCCTTGAGACTGCAGCTGTTCTTTGAGATTCCTTCTTCTTTTCTCATTTCAAATATACATCAGCTGTGGATCTCCTGAGAGAGCTGCACCCAGAGAAGTGATTTTTTGGAGAGCTGGGCTTCGTCTCCAAAGCGATAATGAAGATTAAATGCTGGCTATGGCCAACATGCATGGCGAATCGCAGCGAATGCATGGGCACGTTCTGTGGCAGATCATGCAAAGATGTGTGTTGATAGGTGGGAGCGTGAATGTTGGCAACTGATTTGGGGTAAGAAGTGTCTTTTTCCCTAAACAGGATTTGATGCAGAAGAGCCCGGGGTGTTTCATAGTCCCTTGAACTGGGTAAATGTGGCAGCTGTTAATAAAGCTGTGAAGTCCGTTGAGGTCTGGGGCAGCAGAGTGGTCAGGATGGGGTAACAACAGTGCTGCTGGGGCAAGTGTGTTCTTGCCTTGACCCAAGTCTCCAGTCCAAGGTCTCCTTTGCAGTCTCGGAGCTGGCTTCAGAGGGTCTGGGCTGCACTCTGAGATAAAAAGGAGTTGCTGTTTTCATCCCAGAAAGCAGGAAGGAAGAGGGTGATGCTACAGGAATGATATTACGGGGCAGGAAGGGGGCCTTGCCTGTACCATGCGTGATTTCCTTTGGCGAGGGGAAGGCTGTACTAGATTCTTCCCTTTTATTTTTTCCCTCTCTCTCTCCTTACTTCCTTCTCTCTTTTTTCCTTCTCTTTCTCTTCCCTTCTCACTGGCTGGGTTTGTAAGAGCCAGCCCAGCTGGGATTGAGGTAGAGCTGCAGACTGGCCTCTTGTGCACTCTCCTAAATGCCTTTTCAAGCAAGCTCAATAATTGATGAGCACCTGGGTCCTTGTCTGCACTCAAGAGTGCACATGGTATTTAGTACATGGAAAAGCTATTTTGCCCATCAGAGCTCGTTGCCAGAACAGCACCGTTTCCCCAGGATAGCAGTTACTTGTTCTCTCTGTAGTTACAGAGGAACTTCCTTTCGCCGATGGTCTCAGCTTCTTGACTCCTTCCAGCCTAGACCTTGTGCCGGCTCCCCGCACACGGCTGTTGACCTCCACTTAGAATCATAGAATCGTTAAGGTTGGAAAGGACCTTTAAGATCATGGGGTTCAACCATAAGACTTGGCATGCCGGCGCACAGTTTGGACCCCCTTCTTCCTCCAGTGGGTTGCTTCCTGACCACTGCTCTCCAGCCTGTTGTCTGCTACAAGTGAAATGAGTGCGCCAGGCCTCAGGTCATCTCCTGGGTTTCCATGGCCTGGATTAGCATCCCAAAACATCGCACAACCTTGTTGCCTGCCTGGGATTAGCTGCTCTTTGTTGAGGTGGAAGACACACTGACACAGCTGCGGGTGCAGGAGGGAGCAGGAAGTCAGGGTTGAAATGTCTCAAGAGGAGCTGGAGAAGGAGGAGGAGGAAGAGTGGGAGAGAACTGTCATGTCAGGGAAGGGACAAGCCACCAGCTTAACATCAGTCCCTGCTGAGCATGCGGGTGGGAGAGGGTAAGGAGGACTGAGCAGCTGGGGCTGCTGCTGGGCAGGACAGAGGCGTATCGACAAAAGTGAGTGTGGAGTGGGAGGAAGGACTGAAATAACTGGTGCTACGGATGGGGTCTGAGGTGCACTGGCTGAACTGCTGATTGCTGTCAAAGGCTGAAAGGGCGGGATGTGTGTGTTAATGCCAGTCGCGATTCTGCTGTCAGGGTAGGCTTGCACGAGGGCCAGGGTGCGTGTTTCCCAAGACAAGGTAACGACCTCCTTTCTCCTGTTGCAGCAACACATTACATACCCAAGCTGTCCCTTTTTCCAAAGAAAATGTACAGAAAGGGTGTTCTGTGAACGCACTGCCTTGGGTCCGTACCTGTAAGGCTGACCCAGGTAGTAGCTGCTGGGTACGGGAGAAACATGAATGCCTGTCTTGAAAAAAGAGCTGGGGTGGGGACTAGGGGGGCAGAGGGGAAAGGAGCTTGGGAATTGCACATTTGTGGAATCACTGTTGCTTAACCCTGATCCTCAGAAAAAAAATGAAATGAATTATCAGCCAAACTCCTTCTCAGCACCTGAACAATAACAGGGAGACGTGTAAAAGCCCACCAGGATTTGTTGAGAACAAGCCATGTCAGACCCATCTAATAGCTTTCTGTGACAGGGTAACAGGCGTTATGGACAGAGGTGAAACTGCAGGTGTCATCTGCTTTGACTCCAGAAAGGTTTTTACCATCTCTCTCATCACACTTTGTTAGCAATCTGGAGGAGCAAGGTCTGGAGGAGAGCTAATAACAAATGCGTGCAAAATGAATACGAATGTCAGATGGAAAGGAGCACGGACCGGGGTTCTGTGAGGGTCTGTCCTGCGCTCGGTTCAGTTCAGTGTTTTCTTTAACAGCCTTGGTGATGGATAGAGAATTTTCACGTCAAATTTGAAGATGACAGCAAGCTGGGGGGACTGTGAATTTGTTGGAGAACAGGGTCAGAATTCATAATGATCTTGGCAAATTGGAGATACACTCTGAAAAAGTGGGATGTAATTCAATAGAGACAAGTGTAAACTATTGTACCTTGGCAGGAATAATGGACTACATAAATACAGTGCAGGGAAAGATCAAGTAGATCACAGTTCTGCAGAAAAGGACTGGGGGGAGGATAAAAGCAGATCACAAGCTGAACATGATTGTGTGTTGTTGAGAAAGAGGCAAATGCTGTACTTGGATGTATAAATAGGAGTTTAGCCTGCGAGGCGCATGATGTAATCTCTGTGCTCTGCTGGGTGATGGTAAGGCTGGAAAGCTCTGTGCGGTTCTGTGGATAGCACTTCAAGAAAGATCTGGACAAACTGGAACGAGTCTGGGGGAATCAGCGAGAATAATCAGGGGTGTAGAAAATAAAACATACAAGCAGTGCTTTAATGATTGGGATTGCTTAGTTGTAAATTGAGAGGACTAGGGCGAAAGGGGAAGAGACTGGACAACAGGCAATGAACTCTCAATCTCAGAACTTCCCCATTTGCAGCAATCCCTTTGACGGCACTGGCAGCATCAGTGACTGTCCTGGTCCCTGACGGAGGAAGTATTTCTGTGATGGGGTTTGTGTGGTTGGAGGTTCAGGTGGTTCCTCTCTGTTTGAATAGTTCCTTTGGACCATGGTCAACACAATGGCACTGGAGTCTGTCAGAGGAAAGAAAGGGGAAAGGGGAAAATGAAGAGGGCTCACAAGGAATCTCTCCCACTTGAAATAAGAGGGTGCATCTAGGCCAAGGGGCCGCTTGGGCCCAGGAGTTGGTAGAACCACTCGTGCTGTGTGCTGTGTGCCAGCTGAGGTCTTCAAGGTGAGGTTGAAAGCTCGGCAGGCCAACTTCTGCACAGCATCTGTAACCCTGGAAGAGGAATAAAGGCTTTGTATTTTCTCTACGGTTTCCTTCTTTAAGCCGGGCTTTACTCCTTATTGCCTTACTTGGCCTTGTTGTTGACCTTGCCTTTTTCTTTCATCTGCATCTTCTGTATGTATATGTCTGTCTCTGTCTATACCTGTCTATCACCAGTGTAGGTCCACAGTGATTTAGCTTGTCTATGTGATCCTGCCCCAGCTTCCATTCTTCTGGACTTCTTGTACATGTCTTCTATCCTCTTCCATCTGGGCTACTGTGATTCTCTTGGACTTCCAGATGTCAACTCTCTCGTCTTTCCTGTTAGTATTATGGTGTCTTGTATTAGGCACCGCAAAAACACCTTCCAGAGGTCAGTCTCTCAACGTGCGTAAAGGAGATGTTGCATGCTTGCAGTAGATAAGCTGAGCATGCGTATGGAGAGAGCGGGAGATCTTGGGGGCAGCGAAGAAGTGAAATTATGTGTATTAAGGCATAGTGAATGGTGCTTGTAACTTGCTGTCTGACTAGCTGTTGTAAGTTGGGCTGGCAATTCTTGCAGACACCGTGGCTGAAGAGAGTTTGAAGGCTGAATCTCATGGTGTTTAAGATAATGCCTAGATGTCACTGGGCGCCAGAGTTCCAGACTCTGCCGTCTCAGAGGAACTGGGAAACAAATTTGTCCTTCTGTACCTGAAACTGTATCCCATTCATTCCTAATTTTCAAATTCCAGATGTATTCACCACATAATGCCTTGACATCCACTTTTTTCTGTTGGTTATATTCATAGCCCATTGTCATGTGCAGTACTTTTAAAATACATTATGAGTCTGAGGCCCTGTGAACTCTTTGGCTAGCCCTGTCTGGTAATACTTAAGAGGTTTATAAAACAGCCTTGAAATACAGAGGCAATATTTGGGCATGGAAGGGCAGGTGTTTGTTCTTACTCTTTTGAGAAGATCCGAAGTCTGTAGCTGGCGAAAAAGGGGGCAGGCAAGAAAGCTCCTAGGAAGGCAGAAAACAGAAACGCAGCATTTTTATGGATGAATGAGCTTTTATGCAGTTGCTTTTAAAAGGCGAAATTATATGGCCATTTGCACTGCCTCTTGATTGCTCAGTGCACCAGCTATTCTTTCTGCCGCATGCCATTTGCTGTCTTGTATTTAACTTTGCAAAATATTCTGGGATGCAGTTTGCACGAAGGCGCCTGTATTAACACATCTGTACTGTTCCGTACTGTTAGATGGGGGTAAGATTTTCTCCAGGGGTGCTCATTAACTTCCAGTATTTCTTGCCCTTATTTCATGCCATCCTGGGTTAGCTGAGCTCTAGACTGGAGTAGGACAGATAGCTATTCTGTTGCAGCCTTTTTTTGGCCCTTTTTCTCCTCCTCTCATGCTATGGCCACGGCATAAGCTTTGAAGGGTCATTACCTAAATTATGGCATAGAAAAGTCCTGTGGGAGCCAAATTCACCTCTGGCAAAAGTGGCAGCAATTCCATTGACTTCAGAGCAGGTTCACTGCTTGACGTCAGGGGTAAATTTTTGCAGTGTAGATGTCAAAATGAACAGTACTAAGGCATAATGGAGTGGTTTCTGTCCCCAAAAGGCCCCATTCTTGAGCTTGCTTTGGCTTATTGACAGTGCTGCGCTCCATCCTTGCATATTAAGAGCCTCCTTTTCTGTTTGCTTCTGTCCTGGGACCTTCTTTTCTCCTCCCGGTTGTCTTCCTTCCAAATCCCTTTGGATGTCCTTGTCTGCAATTGCACGCTCCGTTAGGCTGCATCTTCCCCACCCTCTGCTCCCTCTTCGCAGCCGGTTGTGCCGAGTCCTTGCGGCAGGCATTGTTGAGACACAGCTAAAACAGCTATCCCAGGGTGATCGTTGCCACCAGGTCCTAGCAGGTTGTGGAGGATGTAGACCAAAATCCGCCCATGCTGTCTCACAGCTGTTGCAGGCCAGCAGTCCCGTATCTCCCTTACACCAGGGAGTGGAGACAGGGAGGACCCGTGGAAGCCTGGTTTACGTTAATATTACAAACCTGAGGTGTTTTCAGCAAGCAATACACAACTCTTGGCTGTGTTTAGAGCATCACAACCCTTCTGGAGGGGAGATGTTGTGTCAGCAGCCCCTGGGATGGAGGGGGACGGGAGAAGCGCAGGTTGGCAAAGCCTGAACCAATTGACTCCTATTGGCAAGGAACTCTTTTTGGGAGCCAGTGATGAGAACGCCCTGTACTGCTGCAAGTTTGGCTCTGCCTTGCAAGGTTATTATCTGGGAGTTTAATCGGAGTTTCTCAGATGCATGGAGTGAGCAGCTAGGGTGGGGTTTGTGCTGGGATGGGGAGAGAGGCTTTTGAGGTATGAATGGAGGAAAACAGAGATCCATCTCTTGAGCTTCCGCCATTTTTTCATTGGTGATTAAAGATATATATATAAATGTCTTCTATAAATTCAAGACGGACTTTCCACATCTCTGTGATCGTGTGGTGGTGAGGCAGGGGCAAACCTGTGGCCCTGCAGACCTCCCGTTTTCCCTCAGCCCGGAGGGGCCCTGAGCTCCCGGTGAGTGAGCTCTGTTCACAGAGATGGCTTTGCCGGCTGCAATGCAGCCCTCCCTCCGTGGGGTGAGATGCGGCAGCTGTTCCTCCCTGCAAAGCCATTCTAAGCGGCAGTTTAGGAAACAGGTGAAAATGGAGGGGTAATTAGAGAGACAAAGACTGTAATGAACAGCACTCGGGTTGCAATAAGGCTATCATGCTCTGTCTTGCAAAAAACCAGCCCTGGTTAGTTTGATTCATGAACTGTGCCGAACAAGCTTATGGTTATTTTGATTATTTGTATTACTGTAGTCTGTGAAAAGGCCTGCCATTAACCAGTGCCCCATTGTGCTGGGGGCGGCACAGGGAGACCAAGACGATGGCCGTAGCGGCTGAGCACTCGCTGCGTAGGTGTCGGCTGAGAAGTCATGGGCACTCAGGCGGGTGAGAGGGTCAGCGCGCAGGGAACACCGCAAGTTAAGACCGGTAATAAATATCCAGGATTTTCTTGCTGTGCATACTTTAGGAAAAGTCTCTAAAGAGATGGTGAATTTTATCCACTGATGGCAGTGAAGAGTTTTGCATTGATCTGCTAGGGGAATACGAGGGGAAAATGGGTGAGGATTTGTAAGTTTTGTGGACTATAAGCTTAGCGCATTGGCAGCCTGTTGTACGTTATCTGCCGCTATCTGGGCAAAAGAGAGACTCAGGGTAGGGTATGAAGAAAAGCAATGACATTACTTCAGTGGTATTCACGGGACCTCCCTGAAGAAGGTGGCCACAAGCAATCTACATGGGTCCCTGAAAAGCTGCTGAAGAAAGAGGAGCAGGTCAGCATTCCCATCTTGTTACTGACTGAGGGATGAAGGCATCAAGTGGCTTGGAAAAGAGGCACTTGATGCAGCTGAGAAGGGAGGCTAAGGAAAACTGAAAAGAAAGGGGGGAAAAGATATCAGGCAAGTGATCTCTGAAACAGCCTTTTGAACAGGTGTGCAGGGGGTGGGGGGCTGAGAGGTGTTTGTCACAGCCAAAGTGGAACGATGTCAGAGTAAGGGAGAGAGAGCAGGACCGTGACAGTCTGTGAAGGTCAAGAGAGCCGGGTCCTAATCCCATACCTCAGACCTGTGTCGTTGATGACAAAATGGAGTTGGGAACCTGGCTGTGTTCCCCTCCGAAAAGCTGGGCTGCCCAGCAGCAGGGTTGGCTTCCCTGCACCCGGGAGCTGGAGCACAGAGCTCTCCTTCGCCCAGTCCTGCTGTGCTGCTTGCTGTACGGCATCGGACTTGTGGTTTTTGGAGATACCTTGTCCAGCTCTCTCATGAGACCTGACTTTCAACCTATAAGATCGTGGGCACCTATGACAACAACTTTACAGTGTCACGGTTGCAGAAGTGCAATAACCTCCTGTAGGAAGCAGAAAAGAAGTTTTAGATGCAGGTAATTTCACGTGTAGCACGTGGAGCAGGTGAGCCTGTCAGAAATTCCTGTTTGTTCTGTATAGTAGTGTCTGCTCTGGTCGGAAAGTCTGCATTTTTTAAGAGAGAGAGTTCTGTAAAGTGGGAAATGAGAGACCCGGAGAAGTACACCTATTTACTGTAGCGCTGACAGGCGGCGGTAATCGCAGACAGGGAGGTGATGGGTGGAAAGGGCTTGATGCCACAGAGAAGGCAAACTGCAAGGAGCCTGACAATGCAGCAGCCACTTTGTGGAATCATCAGCAGCGACGGCTGTGTGGGGTGAAAAAATCCCGAGGGATCCCAACTGCACAAATGCAGTTATGCTTTGACATCTAGGTGATGATTTGTGGGAAGGGTGTTTTCATTTTCCACTCTGCTTACAGAGAAGTGGGAAAGGATGGAAGGATTGGGCCGGTGTTTGGTGGTACGCACCCCACTGACCCGGCACCTCCACCTTCTCTCTGGTGGGCTCTGCTGGCTCTTCTCACTCTGCCGATTTCTGGGAGACAGGGTGCTTCTCCCTGTGATACAGGAAGGCTGCCCAGGGCAGGAGGTACTTTTCTGTATGCTTGTTGCATAGAGCTCGGGTAAGAAACCATCCCCTCTCTTGTTCCTGTTGCGCACACTGGTTTGCATATGTGCAAGGGCTGGGGGTTTTGATGTCTGCATAACAGAGTGGGTGCGTTGTTTTCTCATTATCCATAAGGAGCTTTTTCCCCAAAGTGTCTCCCTTCCCCAAAGGACACTGATGTGGAGCAGGGGAAAATGGTGATAAAAACACCCTGCTGAGGCAGAAGATGTCCTGCAGAAATTGCTGAAACAGAAGGAAGAAGTGGCTTTGACTGGTTGCATTCACTTTGGACCCGGGACTCTCATTGACAGCTTGCTTTCTGCCACAACTCACATAGCAGCCAGCATCTTTGTACTCAAAGGAGAAAATAAAACTAGTTGCGCCAGGGGAGGTTCAGGCTCGACATTAGAAAGAACTTCTTCACCGTTAGAGTTGTTAGGCATTGGAACAGGCTCCCCAGGGAGGTGATGGAGTCATCGTCCCTGGAGGTGTTCAAAAAACGTTTAGATGTGGTACTTCAAGACATGGTTTAGTGGACAGGGTGGCATCACGTATACGGTTGGACTTGATGATCTTTGAGGTCTCTTCCAACCATAATGATTCTATGATTCTATGAATCTGAAAGGGGGCCTTCCTTGACCTTTTTGGCTCTCTGGGGAAGTGAAAAACCTGGGACGTACTCCTGAAGGAGAGATCTCCACATCTCTCTGAAGTGTCATCCTCCAACAGCTGCATGCCAGTGTGCAGAAGATGCCCTGCTCCGGCCAGACGAGTGGTCCTTCCAGTCTGCCAGTGCTGGAGTGTGCTCTGACAGTGTGGCAAGCAACTGGCTCTTGACTGGATTTCCTGAGGGCTTTTTAGCTCTTTTGCATATGTTGAGCAGCATACAAACAGTGTGTGGTTTCCTGGGGTATGGCATGTTTTATATGGCTATTACCCCACAAACTACCATCTGACATGGGTGACATACGTGGCCAATTTTATACCCTGTTCCCTGTAATACCCGCTTTCAAACCAGTGTTTCTCAAGTAGCCTAGAAAAGATCCAAACTTTATTCTTTGATATCTCATAGAGACTTGTGAACTGTGGGTGTAGACACAAATAAATCTGCATGGGTATAGGATCCACAAGGTGGTGAGCCGGGAAAGGAGCCGTCAATATGATAACAGCCTCTGCCAAGCCACGTAGCAGAGGCGAGGGTGGGCGAGGGGCTGCCGGGTTGGGGAGGGCAGCCAGCTCTCCCTCCTGGTGCCCAGCCCGGGGGGCAGAGGAGCAACCAGGGCTGGGGCGCAGGCCTGGCCTCTGTCTGCGACAGCCCCAGCCGCTCCCCAGGAAGGAGCATCTAGCCTCCTCCTGGGCATTTGGGGCCTCTGTCCGTTGTGTGACAACAAGCTAGGAGAACAGTGGAGCAGCTGAAATAAAAAAAGACTCAGCATTAGAAGTACGGTTATTTAGCTGTGCCTTTGGTGTCTCGGTTAAAGGCTTTTTCTTCTACTCACCTCCCAATAAGGCACAATCTTGGTTTTTGGATTTGTGCAGCCGTGCTAACACAGACGGGTATTCTGTCAGCTCTGGTCCCAGGGTGAAAAGCAGCCCACTGGGCTGGCTGGGCCAGGGAAGAGAAGGGGACGGTTGTGTTTCCAGTTCAAACTCTCATCATCATTTGTCTTCTCCCAACCCTCCAAGCCATGCCTCTCTTCTTTCCCCTCTGTGCCCTGAACACTGCAGCGAAGTCCCTCGTGTGTTTTTCTGCATCTTCTGTGGCTTAGTGGCTACTTAAATATTTATTTATGTAGAACTTGCCCCTGGGGAATGTCTTATGAATGCAAAGGAGGGGTATTGTGAGAGAAGGAGGGAATGAGCAGTCCCGAGAGGGCTCAGTGTTGTCTGTTGCTGAGAGGCAGAAACTGCACGAAAAAGCCTTGTCCTGGAAAAAGATTAATGTACAAAAGGACACATGCACATGTGTGCACACAGACACACACTTACACACGTATAAACACAAATAAGAAATTGTCAACACAGAGACAAAGAAAACGTTTGCACCAGTCAAGTGATTAGAAAGCCAGCTCCCTTCAGTCATGGAATTTGCTTTGTTTTGATCCATAGGACGCCGGCATTTTTACAGACCTGCCATCCAGAAAATGCTGCAGAAGGATACGTAAGAAGGCAGGAATGGTCTGAGATGCTGCGTGCAAGAACAGGCTGCCATGAGTTGAAGGACAGGCTGTATGTCATTGGGAAGATGAGTTTCCTGAGGTTTGCAAACACACTTGAATCTGCCCATTGATTTAAGTGTTAACAATCGCTTTTGTAGGCAGCACGTAGGAAAATCTGGGATCTTTTTGCTGTTGTGATTGATATTGCTTGAACTTTAATCATATGCAAGAGGCAGCTCAGCTTGTTGAATCCATTAATTGCTAAGGCGTAACATACTCACTTAATTGGATTCTCTGCTAGATAGAGACATATTTATATGTATTTGTATATGTGCTTAGCGTATATATTTAGCTCCACAAAGACTGATATTAATGGAATGTTAAGGTTGCCTGGTGAAATAATCAGCAGCCTGGAAGGGATATATGTTCAGTCATAAGCACCATCTTCTGTCGCAAGAAGAGTAAGGCCTGGCTTACTGGATATTCTTGGCACAGCAGAAAAGCAGGCAGGGCTGAAGTTGGCACCGAGGCAAATTTGCACTTGTCCGTGCCTCGGGCTGGCTGTGGGGCTGCTCTGTGCTTGGCAGGCCACCCCACCATGGTGCCCATCTCCTCCCCGAGGACTGCCGAGCAGCCGGTCCTTCTCCAAGGCTGGTTCTCCTGCCCAGGTCTCGGAGGCTCCCTCCATGTCCTTGTGCAAGAAGACAGCGTGGTGTGGGTGAGCCACAGCTCTCGGCCGCAGCTGGGGAGCATCCTTGGAGAAGGGCAGGCCAGGAGAAGCAATCCTGCCCTCCGAGAAGGTTGCAGCCTCCCTCCCACCCACATCTCACCCTGTGTGCCTGGAGACCTACTGCATGGGGTCCTGGGGCTTCAGGGCCTCGAGGGAGAGCTGTGGGGCCTTGGCTCCCGGAGCTTTCTGTTGAGCGTGGGACGTGAGATGAGTCTGCTCCCTGGAGGCTGGAAGGGGCAGGGCTGAGCGCTGCTGTGCTCCCTCTTCCAGGAAAATTATCTTCAGAGAGCCAGGAAGGACAGCTGCCTGCTCGCTTGTGCCCCTTCAGCTTCCAGAGCAGCTGGAGAGGACCCAAGAATGTGCTCTCAAGCTTTAGTTAATCTCCTGATGCCAAACTAGTCCTTAGCGAGTACCATATAAAATCCTGCTGTTCTTTTTACAGCTGTCGATCCACGTGCCTGACCTGCTGTACTGCCGCTCTGTCATTAATCAGCACGATTTCCACTGCTGACAGCCGGCACGCACGGCCGCTCTGCGGTAACCATCACCCTGCTAGGGCAGAGCTCCTTCCGTGGATGCGGGCCGTGAGGCTGTTGGAGGCGCAGCCCTGAGCTGCGCGATCTCCTCTGGGGTGGGTGAGCCAAGCCATCTCCTTACTGTACTGACTTTGGTCATTGCGCCCAGCTGTTAGGTCCCTGTTCATCCCCCTTGCAACGTGGGATGGATTATTAAAAGCCTTTTATAGAGGGAAAACTGAGCTTCAGGAAGCTTCAGGGGCTTGCTTAAGGTCACAGAGTAAGTATAGGACGAGATTACAGCCAGCACTTGGGTCCCTTCACTCCTGGGCATCTGGGGAGAGAGCATCTGCGCTCTGCACAGCTGCTGCAGCTGCTTAGGGCAAGTTTGCCCTGTGAAACCTGGCCACGCGTCGTCTGTGCTGGCGCAGGCTTGCGACGGTAAATCCACGCCGCGCTGAGCAGCGCCGCAGGGATGCAGCAGCACGGCGTGGTGCGAGGCGGCTGCCCGAGCCTGGCAAGCTGCCTCGGCTCTCAGCTTAGCCCTGCTGGGCTAACGTGGCGAGACGGCATCTGGACCGTAACTGGCTTGGTGTCCCCGTGCCATCTACTCCCACCCTCGTGCTTCTGCTCTAAGGTTACACAGGCCAGACCAGCTCGGTGCTGTCCATACCTCCCGTGCAGACCAG
>NW_009599766.1:39462-61765 GCF_000690535.1 Cariama cristata | reverse complement strand
TGACAAGCATATTGCTGCAACGTGAGAAACCTGCCTGCAGCATGATCTGCCTGAGTAGTGCCTGCCTTTCCGCTCACCTTCTGGGCACTGTGACCATGAAGGCCCTGCCAGCTTCACCCTCTTCCAGTTCTCTCCAGTGCTCCCTTCCAGTTTGCCTTCTACTTTCTTTGCCTCGTTCAACCCCTCGGCAAGGACAGTGCTGCTTCTTTCGTCATAAGATGGGATTGCGTAGTCTCTACATTGGTTGATTGGTTTGCTGTCCATCGCCATTTCTTTATTCCTCTCTCCTCTGCCAGTGCTTGGTGATTCATGGATAGCTCTTTCTCCATCTTCACTGATACTTTCTTGGCCCGTTTATTGGTTTTGTAAGAGCTCACGCACATTCAAGCTGTGTAAGCAATTACATACAGAAAATAAAAGAGCAGCAATTTCATTCTTAGCTTGTGAAGTCAAGCTAGGAAATGCCAGTCTTGTTTCCTAGGCCACCTTAATTCTGCTCCTTCAAGTTTCTTTGCAGTACAAGGATTGAGAGAGGGACCCCATGGAGAGACTTGCATGCACTCATTAATTAAAACTTGAATCAAAATGTCCACACACAAGTGGGATGCAAGAAAGGCTAAAAAGGAAAACATAAACCTGCCATTTTCTAATATTTCAACCTAAATAAAGTTCCTTTAGTGTAGTTTGCTTTATGGGGTTTCTTAATGTTTTCTTTGTGTGTGTTTTGTTTTTAAGGGGAAAACCCCACATCTTTTCTGTAGAAATGTATTGTTCATTCTCATCCATGCTGTGCCTTCAGCACCGAGCCCGACTGCTCACCCCAGTGACTAACCTGTACTTGTTCCATAGTCACGACAGCTCAACTGGTTTGCCTTTCTTCTGCACCCCAAATGGTGGAGTGCAAGGGACCTTTTCGCAGTGGGGCTCATTGAAAAGGTAGAGGAGAACCTGGATGGTTTGTCCACATTTTGTGGGCAGCCTGGTCGGGCTTTTGCCTTTCCCTTGCTCTGCCAAAGCTGAGGTCTTCCTTGTGCTGAGTGTGGTACTGGTGGGGATGTCCCCACTGATTTACTGGGTTGATGGGCTTAGCTCTTAAAACGTTTATGCTCAGATGCTGTTTGGGCTGTCTGCCAGGATTTCTGCAAGAAAATGACAGAAAAGAAATGACGATTATTTAACAGTTTAAAATGCAGTTAAGAGTGAATGCGATTTGATGGGCCAAAGTGAAAATCATGTCCTTAGCCTCAGGGTTTTTTCCCTGCTGACTTTCAAATGCCTGTTGCAAAAAATGGAGATGTTGGCTTTTCTCAGGGAACTGGCCCGAAGACTCTTGTAATGCAAAGTGTCAGAGTGCCCAATTACAGACTTACTACTTAATCCTTGTATATCGAAGGTAACTACACAGTGCGTACGCATTTAAATACACATTTGAAGTCACCCAGCTAATTCCAGACTGGAAGAAGTCATGCCACCTGTGGACTTACATGTGCCACAAAAGACCTTTTGCAATCTGCTGAGGGCCTTAGCTTTACCTCATGTCTCCAAGACTGCCTCTGTCATGCCTGTTCTCCTACTTTCAGGCTGCAGAAAGGGAATGGCACAAGATCTGCTTTGTGTTGACATGTTTAGGCACAAAATGACAGACAAATCTTTGAAAAATAGGTGCGCCTGAGGTCTGTCAGGGCTGAGAGAAGGCAAGGATTTTATCTCCCTAAGGCCACGCTCCCGAGAAAGCAGTCCTTGGCTTAACCCTTCTTTGCTAGTTGGGTTTGGCAAATCCATAGCTTCCTCTCTCCTTCCCAAACGGCTGATTTCAAGGTTACCTCTCTCTATCCATATTCGGGTCTGATTGAACTCCTTTTGCACAGAGATGACTTGCAGCCCAGATGGCCTCAGCTGGGCCCTTGGCAGTTCTGCCTGGCCTCCAAGCCCAGATCAGCTTAGGATAAGTGCTGCTGGGGCTACCTCTGCGTGCATGTGGGGATGGGATGGGAAAGGAGCAAAATCTGTGGCAGAGCTGCTCCCTGCCGCTCGCAGAGCGCTCGCCGGCTACATCCAGCGCAGCAGGGATGCACACGTGTGTGATGAACCAGCTGTCCTGCTGGTGGTCTTGGTCCAAGGGTCCGGTCTTCTCTGTCAGGTGCAGGTAGAGCTGGCAGGTCTTGCCTAATGCTCTGCCCAAACGTGGCGGAGTGCCGTGATTTTCAGGCAAAGCCCAGCACTTGGCTGTAGCAGTGGGTCAGGTTGGGGTCCTGCAGCTCATGGGCTCTGTTTCTGGAGCCCTCATCCACCGGAGAGGCTGAAGCATGAGCTCCTAAGGCAGGAGTCTCCAGGTGGGGAGGACAGCCCACACCAGCTCCTGGGACCTGCCGGCTGGCCTGGCAGCCTCTCTGGGCGCTGTTGGGATGGGGACAAACCAGCCAGCCCAGCTGTAAGTCAGTGGGAGCTGAGACGGGAGGGAAATCACACCATGAGTTACTCCCCCATCTCTGCAGGTTTCTCCACTGCTTGCACTGGTCTCACTCCTGGTCCTGGCACAGACATGATGGTGGCAGCAGTGAGGAGACAGGTCTGTGCAGTGGAGACCGTGTCCCTGGGTGCACACCAGTGACGGTGGGCAGGAGGTGGGGATGCTGCTGAGCTGGGGCATGAGGGACCACTGTCCCTTTCTGCTCACCTGGTGAGGTGGGGGCTGTCTGCTTCCCCCCACGCCATCCCCTGTCCCCTGTGTTTATTGGGGAGCACCTGAGTGAATAAAACAAAGGAGGGAGAAACTGAGTCAGGGCATGAGGTTATCTCCATGCCTTCTCCATAGAGACAGGTAGGGAGGCTGCGGATAAGGAAAGGTGCAAGGATGCCAGAGAGCAGCCCCCTTAACCACACAGGGGGTAGAGGGAGAGCAGCAAGGGTGTCCCTGGTTGCCCCTATCCCACAGCTTTGCTTCCTATCTGTCCCCTTTGCAAAGCTGGGTAAAGAGACCGGGCAGAGAACCAGGGTGCAGAGCAGAGCTGATGTTTCTGCTCAGTTTGGAGGTGACGGCTTGGAGCAGTGGCTGGGTTACCTGCCCCTTGGGATGGCTCCGGTGCAGCACCGTGTTCCGGGCTGGGGGGGCACGCAGGCATGGACCCTGAAGGTGTGGAGGCGGTGGGGCTGGCGGTGGCTGTGCCAGCCTTAACCCAGGGCCAGGATCTGGACAAAGAGTGTGCGGCAGGTGGGGACAGCATTTGCAATCACCTGCCTGGAGCTCTCAGTGTGGTGAGAGGAAAGAAACGGGGGCGTGCAGCTCTGGAACTGCCTTCCCTGAAACCTTGCTCCCAACACATGTGGTAATTCCTCCCCTTTTCACCAGCCAGAGGAGAGCTGAGCACCCTGTGTCTCTGTGCGGAGGGGCCTGCGTGCCCCCCTGCCTGCCCGTGCCCCGCTCAGCAGCGGGCATCTCTGCCCGGGGCAAAGCCAGGCAGGAGGGCAGGGGCTCCAGCTGCTCTGTTTGGGGGGGGGAGGTGTTTCCCCTGCTGCGACACCCTCGCTGAAAGGTGAAGGATCTCTGATACTCTTGGAGAGGCTTTTCAAAGCAGCGCCTTCCGTCTTGCTTGCACAGAAAACAGTGAGGTTTAGGCAACCCACCCCCTCTTCACGTTGCCTCCTCTCCTAACCCTACTGGGGCTTGCTTCAGCATTTAGCTTTTCTCAGCACCGGGAAATGTTTCTGGCCTTCCTCTGGATCTGCATTTTTAAACATTCCTTCAGGCTCAGGTCCCAAGAGATGCTGGGAGAGATATTCGCGCGGTGTAAAGAGCAGGTGTCACTGCGCAGGGGAGCACAGGTCGGGGTTTTGTACACGGCTGTACAGGACCCACGTACTGGCCAAAGCTCTAAACCATCTCCCAGACTGCGGTGTGAATTGGCAAGCCCATCCCTCCCTCTGTGTAACATGTTTTAGGGGGGAAAAAAAGTCTGAGTGAAAGAAATGAAAGCTCAGCAAAATGCAAACCCAAGCCCAGCTCTCAACAGGGAAAGCCAAGGGGAAAAATCATTAGATAGGGCATTACATGCATGGACACGTACTGGATGCGGACACACACCTGCACAATGCGGATGCACTCCTAGAGACTGCGAAATGCTTTCATAAAGCATTTAGATGCCTATACGTGCACATAAAAATACATTTTTCTTTAAACCTTTGTGACTCCTGAACCCACTGTGACACAAAACCTGCAATCTTACCAGTAGCCCTGCTCCATTTTCCCCTGCCCCACGGTTCTGCAGAGGAGAGCAGCAGAGATGCTCAAGGTGAAACCTTCTTTCACCTTAGATGAGCAATGGTAGGGACAGTATAAGCTCCCTGGCTTTGGATTTTATTTCCCAGACCAGAATCAGAATAGACTGATGTTGCTGGAGTTTAGGACATTGTATTAAGGTCCTCTCTCCTCGCAGAGAGTAATTTCAGAAGGGCATGATGGCTCTAAGGATGCAACATTATTCAAGTGAGAGCCTGAGTCAGGTGCTGTCACTGTCTGTTAGCTGGAGGTGGGTTATGTTGGATGGTACAGTCAAGCTGCAGTGTTTGTTCAGATACAAATTTTTTCCTAATTTTTCTTCCAAAACCCCAACACCTCATTTGCCCTCCCAGAAGCTCTGGCTTTGGTGAGTTACATCCTACATCTCCAGCCTCCTCGGGTCACAGCCCACACTAGTACCACCAGCTTCCTCTAACCTCTCCCCTCGTGTCTCTTAATTATGCCCGTGTTGATTGCAGTCTGCATGCCCGTAACTCATGGTTATGGGTACATCAGGGAGCACTGAGGACCTTGAACAAATACATCCCCCCTGGAAACCGGGCTGCTCCTGCATGAGCCAGCCTTGCCTGGGTAAACCATGTTGTGGGCTGCCAAGTTAACACTCCCACCGAGAACACCACCATCTCGTGGAGGGAGTGATGGGGTGATCCTGGCTGGTTTTATGCCTGTAGTGATTTCTTGGTACCTTCTGGTTTGGAGGAATGATTTACCAAGGCAAACACTTTGGCATTCTCACAGCTCTGACCTTTCTGTGACACCAACGGAGCTCCGTAGTTCACTGGCTCTGCAGAAGTCAGAAGCGCTCAAAGTGTGTCTCGTTAACCTTCTCAGGCTAATCATGGCAGGGGACAGGACCTCAGCAACTGCAAAAAGCATGTAAATGCACCAGGAAAGAAACATTTCAGCAAAAATGGCAAGAGCTGAGTAAATGCCAGACCTCGGTGAGCTGGGGGACTGTGTTTCTGCAAAGAGCTTTTATTCCCAGAATGAGCAGTAGAGCAAGAGCACCCTTCCTGTATTCTAAGCCGAGCCTCTCTCTGGCATATGCTGAGTGCTGTGTAAATATGGAGGGAAGAAAATTCCACCATCTCCTGCAGCCTACATGTTTAATTGAAAGGCTATTAGAAGCAATTCCTGCTTCTGCAGGTGTGGTGAAGAAAGCAGCCTTCCCCAGGTGGTTGTGGAAGGTGAACTTGAGGTTCAGGAAGGAATGTTGTTTCTGTGTTAATTAATTTTGCATGTGGAGCATTCACAACCATTTCTTGTCTGCTTTGGCTGATGTGGCTAATTAATCACCTTAAGTGTCTGTAAACAGAAGATTTTTGCTCTCCCTAGCATCTCTTCTCCACCTGCTGTAGACCAGCCTATGTGAGGATACGGACCTGTAGCATCACAGGAATGATACATTGGGTAACAGCTGTGATGGCAGCACTGTAAGTGTGAGAGTCATGACTCAACCAGCTTGGGTGAAGGCTAAGAGGAATGTTCTGTTCTCAGGGCACCGGAGAAAGTTTTGCTGCTGAATGAGGGAAGTATGAGCCTAGGAGGTGGAGATTATCAGTAACAGGAGTGTTTGTGTTCATGTGGGTGTTGCTGGGGGACAGAGGTAGAATGATTAAGACTGAGGTTTGACATCTGCAGGCTGAAAAGTCAAGGAGAAAAGATTTTCCACAGAGGAATTCCTCCTTTTGCTTCTGCATATTTAAGGCCACGGGAGTGGAAAGGCTCATCTGGTCCCATCCCTGCCGCTCTAGGCGCCAACATCCTATAGCCCTGTACAAACCAGTTGTGCTTCTTCTTGACCCCATTTTAGTTGTTTTCACAGCTCTTTTTGGGCAGCTGTTCCAGAACTTCCCTCTTCTGATGGTTAAAATCTGTCTTATTTTCAAGGCAGATTTCCTCACAACCACTTGTTCTTGTACCAACATTGTTTTTCTGCTTAAAAACCACTTTTCTTCCTCCCTTGTGTATCTGTCCCCCCTTTATTTATACAGAGCAGTCATATCCCCTCTTGGCTTTCATTCATCTGGGTTAAACAAGCTTTTTAATCTCCTCCTTTAAGGCATGCTCTCCGTTCCCCTAATCGCTCAATCCAAGGTTATTTCCGATAACTAGCTTTTCTGTAAGGTTCCTCGCTGCTTTGCCCAAACCGAGTGTAAAACACCACGACCTATTGCGTGTGCAGTAATTTTGGGGTGAAGAAATGTGTCAACTATCAGATCCAGAAAAAAAGACATCAGGGTGCTGCTGTTAAAATTTGCATTTGCTCTCCACCTTATCTCTATGAAGCTAAAGTCTCCCGTAATGACTTAGTTCTTGATATAATTTCTCTTTAGTAAGAGTAATGACATCTCTATCCAGACTGAAAGCCAAGCCTATGGAGGTACAGTAGATCTCTGTAGTTCAGTCCTGATGAAGTATCTTGCACCAGCCTTCCAAAAACTCTCTCAGTCCCAAATGATTCCAATTTATTTATGTATGATTTATTTCTTCACAGTCTACTGCAACATTAAGGTTAAAACAGCATCCCTCAGGTTTACCTTTACTTTTATGTACCCTGAGCAGCGTGTACTTCCATTGGCAGTGTCCCAGTTATAATTGCTATTTCTATGGCGTTTCTATTATTCCTACAGTAGTCCTTTTCAGGTCCTGCCCAGTTGTTCTGGTTTTCCCATGTCCTCATTCAGGATCTGTACTAGTTGTACTGACAAGGCTCTTATTTCTCCCTGGCCTCTCCCTGCTTCCCAGAGGGGTTAGGTATGCTTTTCCATCAGCCATATTGCCAATAACATTGCTATTTTCTGCCCGCTGCCCAACATCCTACCTTTACCTTTTCTATATTTGATCTTCTCTTTTTCAAGTATTAAAGTCAGGTGTAAAAGTTACATAAGCTTTTCCCAGTTAACTATCTGACAGCAAAGATAAAAGACAGCAGTTTTCACATTTGCACCGTTCCCAGACTCACGCTGTGTATGGTCCCTCCTCTAGCTCTCGACACGTCTGGGCGGCTCCTCCGTTCAGTGCTATTTGTGCTATATTATTATATTCAGTGCTATATTACGTCCTTTTCTGTCTTGATCTGCCCTGTCTGTGCACCCCAGAGGTGAGTTGTCTCCGGTTTACACAAGGTGGAGTGGAGGCACAAGGGTGCAGATCAGATTCCAGAGGTCCTTGGTGGAACAGGGAATTTCTGCCTTCTGATCCATGCTCTGTGTTGTTGCCTTAGTGCTTCCCCACTGGAATGAACAAGCCTCTCAGTTCCTGGGAAAAAAAAAAGGTGTAATAAGGGAGGAAACATTGAAATCTTGGGGTAAGGCGGAAAGCGGTTCAAGTCTTAAGTGAGTTTGAAATGGTCTTTCTTTTATTCTGTAAATGAAACCAAATCCCTTTTGTTCCTTTTGTATTTTTTCTATACCAGGGGTGGCAGGAATTGAGAGAAGATTTCAAATGGAAAGAGAATGGTACACGGCACCGTGCAAATAGGAGCCTGAACGAAATAAAAACTATCAACAGACTTTGCCCAGACATAGCTCTCCTGCAGCCAGTGGAAAAACAAGCACCTGAAGGTTCAGACTTTCCCCTGAACCCTCACTCCAAATACGAATGCAGTACTTCTGAACATCTTGCTTAAGAAACGTATCTGAACATTTCTGGTTTCGTCCAGAGTTGTATTCTGCTGCTAGTCCTTGAAAGCCAAATTTCTAGGAGGGTTTTTTTTTTTTCCATCTGTTGACGTTAGTTGGAGGTTTCTCCAGATGCTCTTGTGTTTTGAAGTCCTGCCTTGGCATATGAGGAGGAGCTCAGAAATTGGCTTCTGCCCTGGCTGGAACGGACGATTTTGGAAGTTCGTGGGAGTAGCTTGTACTTGGCCGTACCACCCATCTGGGTACGGGTTTTGTAAATGGTGAGGCTGGGTGCTGGTCATTTGGACAGGTGGTTGCTTTTGCCAGGGTAGCATTTAAGATCTCCACTGAATGAGACTACCAACTCCTCTGTGTTATAAATATCTTACTGACCTGATAGCACTGAGGAGAGCACATGTAGAAGAATAAGGAGATACACTCTCCTGATATAAATTGCAGCAAGAAGATTTAGGTTAGGCATCAGGAAAAAACCCTTTTTAATGGGAAGGATAGTTAAGCACTGGAATAAACTGCCCTCGGAGACCGTGGGCTCTCTGTCAGTGTAAGGACAGGTTGGACAAACATCTGCCACAAGCGGCTGGTAGAGGCCTTATCTTCCCTTGGGAGGAGAGAAAAGCCTCTGTTAAGAATTAGTTTCAGGGAACTGATATGATACACCTTTCATTAAAGATGCGCATTAACATACTGCAGAACACTTTTGTTCTGGCCGCATTATACCGCGATTAAGGCAATTTGCCAGCTTGCTGGAAGGCTTTCGGAAGGCTCTCACTTTTTCCCCTTGCATAGGCAATCTTACCTTTTGTCTGCAGGGGATAGCTTATATACTTAGGCAAAGCAATGGCATAGATGATTGACTTTTTTGTTCTACAATAGCTCTCGTTTTCTTTCTTTGCAAATGTATTGGACTTCTACTTCTAACAGCTTGTTATCCAAAGTAGAATCTTATATTTAAGGTAACAGTTAGCTGCTCCCCTCCCTCAGCACCTCCAGATTCATCCCCAAACCAAAGTGACTTTCCTTTCTTGGTAAGGTCAGGTGTGGTACAGACAGAGCAAGGGGAAGTTAAGGTGAAATTCTTAGGAGCCCTGCCCTGGCATACAGGAACATACCTAGGGATTGGAGAATATGATTAGAAAGGGGGTTTTAAAGATGCCCAACATCCTTCCTTTTGCTGATTCCATGACCCTTCAGGGCTCCTGGTGGGAGTTTGGATGACTGGAGTCTGATCAGAGAACGCCCAGTGGGTCTTGAAACTGCAGGGTGACAAATATGTAGGATGCCTGGGATGGTTTATTTTTCCTCTTTTTGCTGAAGCAAGCGCTGAGCAAAACCTAAGTAATAACAGTTCACAAGCTGTTAATACCAAATACCCTGAGACTTCAGAAGTGCCTTGCTCTCCTCTGCACAGCTTGGCAGGTTATATTCTTTGAGAGTAGGCATCATTACCTGGACGAATCTGTGACATTTAATTCTGTTGTGGCTAACCTCTGTCCCCACAGTGAATTGCTCCTTCCCTCTCAAGGCAGATTACCTAGCGTAAGGCACACATTTGTATTTTCTTTCTCTTGCATTGTCTCCATCCTCTGCACATGTGGTGTTTCTTATTATCCTTACTGTCCTTGCCCACATATTGCTTAAGCCCGCTGTTCTTTAACTACATCTGTATACGTGCATGAGCATGTAAAGAAGTCTGCCCCTTCTTAGTTCACAAAGCTTTTCTGACTTTGCTCATTCCTATCTGTACATGTCTGCAGGTATGTGGCATGCCTGATTGTTCAGGTGAGGAATGAAACCTAGTATTTGCACGTATTCTGGAGATGCTCCACAGTTAATATGAAAATTTAGGTCAGAACATTCCCTTACCTCCTGTTTTTTCTTCCTTTTTGGACAATTTAGAATGATTTTCCTGGGATATTAAGGAAGGGATGTGTACTACTGTATTTGCAGGTTAGGTGCTTCAGCACGCAGGAGGCTGTGACAAGACTGTCATTGTTATCCTAATTTCATAATGTTGTCTGTGTAGTACAACACTGTGAAACGTGCCTGGCACACAGCCTTATGAACTCCCCTTTCTGTCCCAGAGAACTTCTGGGTAATTACGAGTTGGGTTTGCCTATCTGATCTAATTTATCACTTAGGGGTTTCTATCATGCCTATTACTGTGATATCTAAGTGCTGCTGAGATTCTGCAAGATGTCTCTGTCATCAACCACTTATTTCTGTGATAATTTAATGTTACTGAGCTGAAGTCTGGGCTGTTGTGTGCAGCATCGTAACCACTGGTCCCTACTGAGCCCCATGTGCGCAGGTATTCTGCTCGTCTGGTGACTCCGCTGCGCTGGCGTTGGGGATTTGAGCTCAGTTACTCAAGGGCTAAAGTTGCACGGCGGTGATCTCTGGCTCAGATGATGATAAATTGACCTGCTTGGTCAAGGAGTGGGAAGTCCCGAGCTGAGCAGACCCTGGGTAAGCGTGTGAGTATATGCCCTTTATTCCCTTGGGAATGCACTCTCCACAGCCAGGCGTAGGAGTTAGCGTGAGCGCAGACCATCGGCTGCCCCAGACACCGCGGCCTGTCTGGGGTGGGCGAAGGGGACCACCACTTCCCAGGGCTCCCAGTCTGCCAGCTTTCACCTCCTGCTCCAAGTCTGTTTAAAAATGAAAACAAGTCCTGCCTGACCACTCAAGTAACCCAAAAAAAAGAGAGAGAAAAAGAAGAAAAATAGCTGTGTACCTGCTTGCTGGTCCAAGCAGCGCGACTCCATGGGGGGAGGGAACATTAGGGGCAAGCTCTCCTTGGCATTTTTTGCCACCCGCTTGTCGTGAGGGTCCTTGGGAAGGTACCCCGGGGCTGCCCGGCCGCTTCACCCCCTTCGTACAAAGCCGATGCCTTACCCTCGCTGGGCTGCGGTGTTCATGCCGCAGGGATGGAGGGGGGGCGCTGCTGTCCCTGGGTGATTTCTTCTGCCTTTCTTCTCCCTCCACAAGCCCCCAGAGTGGGTTTTTCTTTCATGGCCAGATGAAACATTTGTTTGTTTGTTTTGAAGGTGACAAGTGTTTTATGTGAATTCTAGCTGCTCTCAAATGCCAAACCCCAGCTGGGCTTTGAGTTTCACAGAATAACCGCTGACACCTAATGAGCCTCTAATAAGTGCTTCTCCCTTCTGTCCTGTCATTTAAATAAATAAATGACTGAAGTTTGTGGGTGGTGGGAGGGGCGTTGGATTGCGGTGGAGTGAAGCTTTTCTGTTTACCCACCAAGCAGGTACACGGCTAAGGGCTTTCATGCAAGCTTCCCACACCCCCCCATTGCCTCTGCCATCAAGTCATCGTGTCTGAGCCCTGGCCTGGAGGGCTTGCTTTGAGGATCCTGCAGGAAAGTTCCTTCTAAAGCCCACTTAGTTTCTTGCCCTCTCAGCTTCAGCTGCCAGCCAGGGTGCTAATTAGTGTCAACTGTGATGCCAGGAATTGAGAACAAAGGCAACACTTTGATAGCTGAAAGCATAGTCGATGTTCAGGTTTTTCCTTTACCTGGAATTTTTGCAAGGAACGGTCTACCATGGGCAGTAGTGGGTGTGCTACATGTATCGCTTGTGCAGGGACTGGCGTGGCTTCAAAACAACTTCTGCTTGTGGCAGTAGGTATAAGGCAACCAAGTCGACCGCCGAAGATATGATCTCTATTTGCTTAAGAAATGTAAAATGAAAAGATCTAAAATTGCAATAAGTCCTTATGGAAGAATAGCAAGATTAAAAAATAAGAGCTGTTCTTTGATTTTATTTGCCATGTGTCAGAAACGCAGAGCAATTCCTTATTTCCAGCTAAGGTACGCAGCCAAGTTGTTGTGAAAGGACAAGTGCAGGAATTTCAGTAAGGCCTTAGCAAGGGATGGCAAGAACTACGGTTAGCCCTTCAGTTGCCTGTCTCTTGGAAGAACTCAGTCCTGACTGGGAATGGGCAACTTTTTTCCTAAAGAAGGAGTTATTTCTGGACAAAACCAAGTTTGGCTAAAATGAATCTGTTTGATGAATTGACTGAAAAAAACAATGACAAAATTCTGAAAAAATAAAGAAGTTCTGTTTTGACTTTTTCAAGTGAAGTGTTTCAGTTTCTGTTTCAAAATGACATTAGTTTCAACATTTGTATATATTTCTCCTCCTTTTTTTAGAAGGAAAAAACCTGCATTTTTATTGTAGCTAGTAGGCTGGAGTCAACATTTTGGGAGACAACAAGCTGTGTTCCTGTTGTTTGGCTGAGAAAGTTGAAAAACATTCCCTCTGGTTTGAACCCACTTACTCGGAACCTTCTCCCCAGAAATGCCCTTGTCTTACAGGAGCTTACCCCAAGCTTGGGTAGTCCAGAGTGGTCCTCCTGCCCAGGCCTGTGGTTGATGCAGAGGGATGGGACAGCTAGAAGTCATATCTTGTGTGGTTTGTGTCTCCACAGGTGGGGAAATGGAAAGAAAAAAAGTTGCAGATGAAGTATTACGTATGGCCCCGCTTTGAGCTGTATCCCGACTCTGAGGAACGCGAGGACGATCACCTGAGTATCGTGACCTTGGAAGAGGCACCGTTCGTCATTGTGGAGAATGTGGACCCCCTAAGTGGCACCTGCATGAGGAACACAGTCCCTTGCCAAAAACGCATAGTGACCGAGTATGCACCCCTGGATTTTTCTCCTTCTATCGGGCTCTCCCTTCTCAGCAGAATGTAGAGAGTCTATTGGGCCAATATCACCATACCATGATAATCCTTTTTAGAAAAGTCACCTCCGTTTGCCCAGCCTGGCCTGTGTCCATTCATGACTGGCCCCTTTCATCGTAGTATGTCCCTTGACCCTCCAGCACAGAGAGCACAAGTGAAATTCTCCATGTTATATTGTGGGAGGGGGAGTGCGAACTGACAGCAGGAGGGAATTAAGGGAGTTTTCCCCCAGTCTTTTAACCCATTCTTGTTGTGACGGTTCAGGAACAAAACCGATGAGGAGCCAGATTACATGAAGAAATGTTGCAAGGGGTTCTGCATTGACATCCTCAAGAAAATCTCAAAGTCTGTCAAGTTCACCTATGACCTCTACTTGGTGACGAATGGCAAGCATGGGAAAAAGATCAATGGGACGTGGAATGGAATGATTGGAGAGGTCAGCAGCAAAGGGAGGGCATGGTGGGCTTCGTCCCTGGGCTGGGTGACACGGGTCAGGTCTGGTCTCCTGTCATTATTGAGTCCCCTTCCAGGGTGGGGACAGAGGTGACTCTATAGAAACGATTGGCCTGGATTCTTTCTGGGCACCGGGTGAATTAATCTGCTCTGACACTCTGACCGTAACTACCTTTCCTGTTCAACGGTTAATTATTATTCTCTGTAGTGTCACAAATTTGGCCTTCACAGTCAAAGAAAGAGGGTGATATCCATGCTCCAGAGAGGCTGCAACCTAGATTATGCTTAGATCGTATATAAGGTGCATAAAGAATGAAATAAGACTTTGCAGTGTTAGAGGGAGGAGAAAGCAAGGACAGAAAAATGAGATAAGACGTCTTCTCAGTGGATGATGTGTTTATCCTAAGACCTCTGCAGATTTATTTTTCATACACATACCAGCTTTGAGGGGAAGATTAGTGTCTATAGATTTCCTGAAAGAAGAAGGTGTCCTGATGAAAGATTAGAAAGGAGAGAAGATAGAAACAATATAGGGAATGGGATTACAGGAGGAAAAGGACTGTGTGGAAAGGCAGGAAGGTGAGAAGGGGCTTGGCTGTGAAGCTTGCAAGGTCCCTCCGGTCGGTGTGTCATCTCTCCCTTTCCTTCCTCCAGGTCGTCACCAAACGGGCCTATATGGCTGTGGGATCCCTCACCATTAACGAGGAGCGTTCAGAAGTGGTGGATTTCTCTGTGCCCTTCATTGAGACGGGAATCAGCGTCATGGTGTCACGTAGCAATGGAACTGTCTCACCTTCTGCCTTCTTAGGTATCATTTTAATCTAAAATTAAAACTTTACCCAGCATTCATGAAAAATTAGGTGAAGGTTGCTTGTGATTCTGAGCCTGAAAGTTCCTTTTTGGGAGTACCTGTGGGACAGGTATATAAAAATAAACTGTGATGTCTTAGTTCTGAATCCCAACCAAGCAAAATCCAGGCAAATGTGAACAGGCCCTGCCTAGGAGTTCCAGGGCATTTCTCAGCAATTGTGTGCCTAATCCCAGCAAAAAAAGGGCTCGCTTGGAGCGGTCACCTACTCTGCAGCACGTGGCTTCCCAGTGACTCAACTAATGGCGTGTTCAAGGAGTGTAGGCCAGAAGAAAATTGATTCAAGCCTTATAACTGATATGCCATCGTATTTAGTGATAAGAGTTAGCAATAAATTGTTGCACTTTGAAAGATGTTATTTGTAAAGAACATAGTAACTTGACCCTCCCTCGACAAAGCAACTGGTAGAAATTGAAGATCTAATAGAGCTTTTCAAGAAGCGTTGAGCCATCAGTTCTGTGTCTTCCAGTAAAGTGATTTCTAATGTCCTTCGGTGATGGAGGGTGATCAGAGCATGCAGAAATGATACTGCATTTCCGCAAGACATCCATGTCTTCCTAGTGTCTACTGCTTGGCTTTGTAAAATGCTTTATGATGCGGCAAACACAGTATATGAGTTACATGATTACTGTCTGCTCTCTGCCAGCATCCTGAGAACATTTACAAACAGAAATAACTATATGGGTAAAGAAATTTTTCCAAACCTCTTTAAGTAAGGGTTTCGTGACTACTTATTCTTCAGGAGTGTTTGCCGTTAGCCAGGTCCACCAATATTACTGGGGTATCGCAAGAGCAATGATAAAGTTAACTCCAAAATTTTAAATTGCAATTTAACTGAGGTTGCAATATTAGCTATAGTCTGGAGCAAAGTTCTAAGATTCTTTGGTCTGGTTCAGTCCCATCTTTATCTGTTCAGTCTTGGAGAAGAAAACCTGGCAGAGATCAAACACTTGCAGAATATGAACGCTAACATTTCTAGAATAAGCCGATGTTCCCATTGCTACAGGAATGGAATAGCTGAAAAAACTACTGTCATTATGGCTGAATCTCAGAAATTTGGAGATGCTCTTTGGCTCGATAGTGTCTTGAAAGTTGGATGCTTGTCTGAAACTCTGCCAGTTCTGCCTGATTTTCCCCACTCTCTCCAGATGGTGCTGGAGGACTTCCTGGGAACCATCTTTTATCAATGCATTTTATTTTATCAATGCATGCCACAATGGCTACATGCAGTTCCAGATGGAGCCATGTGTCACAAATGTAACAGTAGGAAGGAACGCAGTCATTACAGAAACAGAAACTACACTTCTCCCAGTTCAAAAGGGTTTTCAGACTCGGGTCGAAGGCTTTGCTGTAACTTCTGTTTTTCTCCAGCCCAGTTTGCCCCATGCTCCCACTGGGATGCTCTGGAGAGCAAAGGTGGTGAGGTGGTGTAACAGGTCTTTCACCATGATTTTCTCTTCCTCTCCAGAGCCTTTCAGTGCTGACGTATGGGTGATGATGTTTGTGATGCTGCTTATCATCTCTGCGGTGGCCGTCTTCGTCTTTGAGTACTTCAGCCCTGTGGGCTATAATCGGTGCCTTGCCGATGGCAGAGGTAAGGGCTGTCCCTCCTTGCCGTGATCGTCTCTCGCTTCCAATCCTGGCTCCTTTGTCGGGATGTTTCCTTTGCCTTGAACAGGATGTGGATCTAGCCTGCTCTGAGCTCTGTGTTCAGACTAAAGAGGGCAGGGATGGAGGCGGGAAAAAGGCTCTGAAGAGAGCAGATGTGTATAATGGATAATTTGCTTGGCTTGGGAGATGGAGCTGTGTCGCCTTTCATCTCTAAAGCATTCACCAGCTCCAACTCATTTCTCATTGAGGGAAAATGGGTCCTGGTAGCCGGTGCTGGCAGTGCCTGTGGTGCTGCGCTCTCTGAAGCAGTCAATCAGAGGGCTCAGCGCTGTCAATCCATCCTCCAGTGCTATGTCTCCCCGGAGAGCAAGCCGCTCTGCCGGCCTCCCAGCATAGTGCTGTGTCCTACCAACTCCGCATCTGTCACCTGGGCATGGCCCTCCCCGACTTGGCTCTCTGGCTTGCGAAGGTCGACTGAGAAAGGGGGAAGCTCATTTTCCTGGGAGTGGGTGATGGGTTATTTTTCAAGGGCAGCGGGAAAGATGGGAACGAGTGAGTGACCCATCTCTGTGGTTCTGATCTTCAGAAGACAGCCCGATGAGTTAAAGAGAGGATGGACAGCCAGCCTAAGAGACAGCCTTTTTTGCCTTATTGGCATGAAGACAATTAGCACGTTGAGCCTTCTGTCACCTCCATATCTTCACTCCCTGATGAATCAGCCCTTCAAACATTTCTGGGTTTATTGGTCCGTTCAGAATAGTGGGAGAGAGACAGTTCTTGGAAAATGCACTCATTTGATCCCCAATCTAGTGCATTTATGTCATCAAATTAGAGAGGAGGGGAAAAAAAAAGTGTTCATGAGAATGCAGGCAGAACCACATGTATGGGGAAGTGGAGGACTTCCCTCTTAACGTGGAGCTGTGGCGGGCCTTTATGGCAACTGATCATAACCACGTGGGTCTGTGGACACAAGGAAATACTGTTAAACCTGCAAGTCTCTTGAGAGATATGAATACAGATGTGGAACTGGAAGCAGTTCTTCGTACAGGTGTGCAGTTATTAAGTTAGCTGAACTGCAGCTGCGAGTATCAGTATTTCTAAGTAGTTATGAACAGTACTGCATGATGTCCTGGTTTTGGCTTAGAGTTCATTTTCTTCTCCTAGTAGCTGGTGTAGCGTTGTTTGGATTCAGGATGAGAACAACGTTGATAACACATTGAAGTTGCTGAGCAGGGCTTACCCAGAGCCAAGGCCTTTTCTGCCTCTCCCCCTACGCCAGCAGCGAGGAGGCAGGGGGTGCACAAGGAGTTGGGAGGGGACACAGCCCGGACAGCTGACCCTGATGACCCAAGGGATATCCCATACCATATGACGCCATGCTCAGTATATAAACTAGGGGCAAAGCTGGCCAGGGGTTGCTGCTTGGGAACTGGCTGGGCATCAGTCAGTGGGTGGTGAGCAATTGCATTGTGCATCACTTGTCTTGTATATTCTAGTTCTGTTTTTTTATTATTATTTTTTTCCCCTTCCTTTTCTGTCCTATTAAACTGTCTTTACCTCAACTCACGAATTTTACTTATTTCCCCAATTCTCTCTCCATCCCACTGGGGCAGGGGGGAGGAGTGAGTGAGCGGCTGTGTGGTGTTTAGCTACCACCAGGTTAAACCACGACACATGAGCAGGCAGATATTATCCCTGAGAGATGTCATGTGAAGATGCAGAAATCTGCAGCAGAGCCTGCAATCCTTGTTTGGTAATGAACGCTCTGGCTAATGTTACTTGGGCTGCATCTGAACTAGTGTACGACAGTACACCCCTGCATCCCACACCTGCATTTTCTCTTTATGGACACCAAGATTCTCTCTCCAGGGTCAGGGGGGCATGCCCTGATCTGGCCCCTACCAGATGTTGGGTTGTTGTTGGGGCGCTCAAAGCTGGAGTGCTCAGAGAGATTCCGAGTCCCTGGTTTGGATCGGAGGCTCCCATTGCTGCCTTGCCTTGTGGCTGACAAAGTAACTGTGAAAGCACACGGGTGAACAGTGGAGAGAGGAGGGCTTTGGGAGGTTTCCTTACACCTCATGGCTTCCACTGATGATTTGCAGGTTTTCCACCTGTGGGGCTTGGGGCACATTGGGTAGGGAGGAAAACAGCTACCAGCCCAGAATGTAAAAAGAGAAGGACTGCCAAACTATGTTTTATGTAGCAGCTTTGTCTCCCTGGCATCTAGAGGCTCCAGTTTTGCCAGGTGATGATTCTGCTTTGAACTTGATGTGCAATTCCCAGGGTGGAAAATGATCCCCTTGCACCTTTTGGTTGTATTTAGAGTAGCAGAGTTAGTGCTTTCAGCTGATCGATGCTATTCACTGCTCGGGTTTGGAGAGGAGCATCAAAACTTTCTTCCCTTTTGTTCCTCTGTGGGAGTCAACTGTAACCACGGGCAGGAGCACGAGGCACCAGTCAGCCTGCCCAAGGGAGGAGATAAAACATGGGATGCGAACCCAAAAGCTTGCAGAGCCAGGCTGGCACCGTTGGAAGAGTGACAGACCCTTGAACTGTGCCAGAGGACTCTCGTCCTAAGAGGGTCTTCTCGGTGTCTGAAGCAAGATCCTTGGCGTAATTGTGTCTGCAGGCTCCCTGACAGCTCCTCTGGTGCTCAACTTGAGCAGAGTTTGTTTCGGGTTCCCACTGATGGGGCCAGCTTATGCCGGGGATATGAGGCTGCTGGGAGACAGGCAGGATTTCACCAGTATTCCAGCCTAGTGCTTCGTGAGGACACACAGCTTTTGGGGTGTGAGTGAACTTCCACGCTGAGAAGTGAAAAAGGGGAAAATAGCAGCTTTTAACACACCAGATCTGCTTCTGGACTGCCTGGGGCAGAGCTTCTCATTTTCCTGAGACAGACCAGAGTATGAGTCACTGTTAGGTACCTCAGCCACAGAACATGGGGAGAAGGAGCTATGTTCTTCTCTGGCTTGTGTGTCTTCAGCAGACTGGGTAATGAAACCCTCTTGCGGAGGAATTTGTAGAGCCCTGTTATTTGACATGATGCTCTTCCTTGCACCTGTACAGGCACGGCAAAGGCCATGTTTTGCACAGGTGTATGCTGGGAGTTCAAGGTCAGCATCATCGTTGAATAGCTAGAAATGAGGATGGAATTTTTCTGACCAAACTCTATTTCTAGTGACAACACTTGAACCAAAATGGAACGTTGGGGCTTTTAGTTACTCCAGTCAGATACAAAACAAGCCCTTGTATAAGGTTTCAGAGAAAATCTCTGAGACAGAATAAATATGGAAGCCTGAGGATGCTTGAAAAAAGAGATTTTTCAGGGTCATACTTTGCTGAGATATGGTGTCATGAACACAGGGGAGCACAGCTGCGGGCATTTGTCTCACCTGTGGGAACAGATACTACTCCTAACTGAAGTCAAGACGCATATGTGAATAGAAATGCAAACCACTTAACTCTGAGATGCTCACTGTGGGATCATGTCTCTCACTCACTCTAGAGCCAGGAGGTCCCTCTTTCACCATTGGCAAAGCTATCTGGTTGCTGTGGGGGCTGGTGTTCAACAACTCTGTGCCAGTGCAGAATCCCAAGGGTACCACTAGCAAGATCATGGTGTCGGTGTGGGCCTTCTTCGCTGTCATCTTTCTGGCCAGCTACACTGCCAACCTGGCGGCCTTCATGATCCAAGAGGAATACGTGGACCAGGTGTCTGGCTTGAGCGACAAAAAGGTAATGAATCCACCCAAACCCCCAAAGCAGCCTTTTCCACAGGTGAGGCTGCTTTATCTACCCTCCCTTCTTTGCTTTTACTGGGAAAGCGTTCAGTTTTTTTCAGAGTCACATCGTGGCTTTAGTCCCTAGTTTAAATAGCACAGCTGCTCTTTGTTGGTATTCAGTTGCATTTTTACATGTTTGAAGCCCTTCAGGAATGAATTAGAAACAGAACTGAACTGTGCTTGCTTGCATGATCCCACATCACACCTTGATCGTCAACAAGAAATGAATTAATGGGGCTTTGGAGATGATGTGTATAATGGCTGTAACCTGTTTTTTCAGGATGAAATAATTTTTCTGTGCGGGAATGCTTGCCATTAGGGTAGCAAATATGATCTCTTAGTTTATTCCAGGGACAAGTTCTGTCCATGGGGGTAAATCAGCGTGGCTTTGATGATTTACTATTGCTTGCATTTGAAGTTACACCGTCATTTTTTCGAGGCCTTGGGAAGCTCAGCACGAGAAATCGTTTCCTGTTCGGAGTGTGTTTTGCTGCCTTGTTTACATGTGCTGTGTTTTGTCCTCGCAGAGCATTTGCTTTTGCTGGGCTCTGTATACTGAGGATTTTGAGGAGGTTGCCTGTGCATGCAGGGTAGCACTGTCTGGTTCATGAGGGTCCGAAGCTTGGCACACTGCTTTGTTTTTGGTTTGTGGCGAGGTTACTCACAAGGAATTGAGTGTCGGGAGGCTCGATGGCCCATGCTGAATTTGTTACTCCATCGCTGGGGTTACTTAAGAGGTCCTGCCATTGTAGGGCAACCAAGCACAAATGGGTCGCACACGCTGCTGTCGGGGATAGAAGCAAGAAGAGGACTGCAAGTGTCAGTTTGCTGCCGCTGGACCGGTTATAGTTACTGTCTCTTGTGTTCCCCACAGTACTCCAGAAATAAATTGTGGCCAGACCCCCTGTGTATACAGTGTCCTGTGCAGCAGGCTGGAAATTCTGTGGTGGATTAATTTTTAAGAGGTTCCCCCCTCCCCTTCTTTTGTTGTTTTTTTCCTGGAATGAAATATGACACAGAATAATACAATCCATGCAGAAGTGCTCCTGTTATTTGTTTTAATTTCAACCTCAATTTGTTTCACGCTGTCTCCACGTTTGCAGGGTGCTGTGCTGAGGAGGGGGTGGAGGGGAGGATGCTTTTTTCCCAGGTGGAGGTTGTTGCAGAGGCTCCTTAGAAGCTGTGGACTCCCTCAGACTGAAAGACACTGTTCCAAACCAGCCAGCCCTATCAGAGTTAACATTAGTTTGTCATCATTAGGTTTTCAACTGTCTGAGCTAAATGGGATAGTTTGTGCCTGTGATCTATTGTTTCAGGCTGTGCCTGGGCTCACGGAGAGAGCCACGCTTTCATTCTCATGTTTTTCAAGATATTCTTCATACCTGCAGAGATATGTGCATGAAATACCAATTGAAAGCGGTAACTCCTGGAGCTTCACAGAGCATTTGGATACAAGTCTCTGGGCCTATTTTAGGTGATTTCACTGTAGGGCTGCCTGTGTGCGTTGGATTGAGGTCATTTTCTTCTACTTATCTTTGCCAACATACCTGGGTTTGCTTTTGCTATCCTAAAGCATATGTGCTTTGTTTCTTGGGGAAGAGAAAGGCCACAGAACGTACTCAGATCGTTGCTGTATGCCTCAAACACAGCTGATAGTGCGAGTGCAACATTTGGGTAAAATTACAAGCTACCCGAGCATCTGGAATCAGATGAAAATTGGCCAGTAAAAACTGAAGGCCAACTGCTGCCTCTGGAGGATAAAGACAGGTGGGACTAACTGCATCCAAAAGATGTGAGTGAATAAGCCTGATGTACGGACCTCGTGGATTTCCACTCTCTGAACATGCAGAGGGCCCTGCAGAATTTGGGAAGAGCCATCCAGGCATCTGTCGTGCTGCTTCAAGAGGCCCTGGTTTGGGAGGAATTCCAGCTCTTTGAAATCTCCTCTTCTCCCTCTTCCAAAGCCCCCATGCTGCTTGCAGCTCGCTCACCCCCTCAGTGCGCTGCTTAGCAGGGGTGCAGGGTGCAGCCACGTCCAGGGCCGACGTAGATGTGCCCGTGCTCCACCGCCCTTTACCTGCCGCCTCAAATCAGCCAGTTCAGGCTTTCAAAGGAGGCAGTCGCTGACCGATGCCGGGTGACCAAGAGGAGTGACTGTAGCCTCCGCTCTCTTTGATCTGGTGCCCGCAGCAGAAGGGAGGCAGATCAGCCTCCTGCCCCGCTACAGCAGCTCGCAGGGGTAGCTGTATCCAGCACAAGGAGTCACCGGAGGATGCAATCCAAGCCAACGGGCAAAGGGCTAGCTATTTTACGGGATATTCTTCAGACTTGCATAGACCCAGATCTGCTTGCAAATGTCTTTGTAGCATGGCAGCACCTGGGGAAGGTGTCCCACTGGCACTGTACAGCAGCCAGAATGCCAGATGCACTCACAAAATCCGTTACTATGCCTGCCTGGGCAATGCTTGTCACGGTCAGGCTGGCTACACCCTGCGACAGCCACCCTGAGGGTCTCCTTGGACCCTCTTCCTCGGGCCTGGCCTGGGAAGAGCCACTGTGAGAGGTGCCTGTGGCTGCCAACCTGCTGCTTCCCCAGAAGAACGGGCTGAAACGCTCCAACTGTCTGAGGACTTGGATGGTGTCTTGGCCGTGCCCCGGCATTTCCTTCCTCATGACTCGCAAGATGGTGACCAACATCATGTCCCCGCTGTGGGTGCTTGGGCAGGCCTGCCCGAGCTGAGGGGCTGCCTCTGTGCCAGGGTAATGGGGTGGGCTGGGGGCGGCTGGGGGCTCCCTGGATGGCCGTTGGTGACCTCTGCCGCTCTCGCTCTGGCCCGGGTGACGCTCACCCTGCTGAGTGCCACCCCTTTGTGCTCAGCTGGCCCAAAACCGGGGCCAGAGCTGACCCAGGATGGCGGTTAATTCCCCCGTGTTAACCCACG
>NW_009599766.1:18268-39245 GCF_000690535.1 Cariama cristata | reverse complement strand
GGAGGGTCGGGATGTGGTCCGGGCAGGCCTAGGGCCGTGCTGGCCGGGTGGACTCCCCGGCCGGAGCTCTGCCCCGCGGCGGCAACGCTGGCAAGCCCAGCTGGAGCATCCCTGGGCACGCTGCCAGGCTGCATCCGTCTGGGGTCCATGTGAGGGGCTGCTACGGCCCCGACCCCCTGCGAAAGCCCTGCTGGTACGGGGGCCTGTCGCAGAACATTGCAGTCGGCTCCCGCCTCTGGATTTCATCTGACTGTAATCAGGAGATATAACCCAATTTCCAATAACGGGAGAGCTTCAGACACATTAGAGAAACAAGCGCCTGCGGTATTTCAGTCTAACGAAGGCAATAAATACAGGAAAGATTATATAAAATGAACTAATGTGTGAAATAATCTAATAGCTATACGTAATTTCCATTCATATACAGTAGTATTAGAAAAAAAACGCAAATGTGGACAGCTGACAGGGCGTTTAAAATAATTTAGAATGCACTAGGTTAATAATAAAAAAAAAATAGTATCCATGACTGTAAATTAGTCGCAAATACCAAAGAAGCTAATATAGTATCAAAATGGTAATTTTGTAATTGACATAACAAGGAGAGGAATGGATTTCTGCATGCCTGCAAATTAATACAGATTGCTGAAATTTCACACGTATTTGACTTATTTGCTTTTTAAGATGTTAATGAAATGTTGAGACAAAGGGTCTGTTTCTATGCAGCATAGGTCAGCTATTTTTTTCAATAGGTACACTTTTTTCTAAAAAAAAAAATTTTGGAGTTAAAACTGGCCAATATTTTTACTGAAAAAAAAAATCTAGGGAGAGCGTAAGAAGGCAGAGGGAAATTCTGGTATTTGCCAAGGTAGCTCATTTTAGTATACTTGAAACAAAACATTTTGTTTGATATTTCTGACATGTATTTTTGACTTGTCATGTCCTAAAGATACTACTCATAAAATTGACCTACATTTAAAAAAAAAAAAAAGGAAAATAAAGACTTTTTTCTGTAAGAAAGGAAAGGGACAGAAGGAGCTAATTGGAAGACAAAACGACAGGCGTTATTCTGAGGTGCATGAAACATTTGGGATTGATACAGAGCAAAAGTCTCAGTGAAGAACCTGCAGGGAAGGATCTGCTGCATTTCTGCAGTATTAGATGCTTGGCCATGAAACTGAAAAATGAATTATTTCCCACATTGTACTCTGCGGCACATTAAATCTAAATTATACCAGGATCTCAGATGCGCAGAACACTTAAGCGTGTGCTTAACTTTGCGCTCATGAGTGGCGACATTAAAGTCAATGGGCTATTATCCGCATGATTGAAGTTAAATGCTTTTCTGAGCTTGCAGCTTTTGCACAACAAATGCCTGCTCCGGAGAGGTCTAGGGCGAAGGCCGAGCGGGTCTGCGGGTCAGCTGGGAGTTTTCCGAGGGGACCGAAAGTGGGGGTCAGCCCTGTACCCCCCGGGGTCTGTAAGGGGATTGTTGGCTGAGCGGGTGGTTGGAGACACCACGAATCCTCCACGGGACTGTGCAGTTACCATCAGCAGGCATTGGAGGTACTTTCGCACATTTCTGCACGATACAAGGGAAGTTTTATGTGGCAGTGTCCAAAAGCAGAAAATACGCAGTCCTTTCAACAGCAATCCGATTTTTATTGTCAGGAGACCTTTGTGGAGATAGGAGTTAGCTAGACAGAAGTAAGGCCATGCTACTTCCAACCCTGTCATCTTGTGATAAATCAGAACCTTTTTTAAAATGCGTAGAGTCCGATGCACCTTACTTGACCTAAAAAACAAAAAAATAAGCAAGTCTCCAAACCCCCAAACGGGGTAGAGTTGAATTTCTTTCCACAGCGCTTCTCTGGGAGACATCCTCCTGTAAGTTTGTTCAACTGTGTTCAGTCTTTTGCTTGAATATGACGCTGATCTGTACCATCAGTGGTACCGACTGGTGCTTCATATAACAAACACTGGCTCACAATGAAGTGTAGAAAACTCAGAGCTCTGATAGTCTGAAATTTTATGCCTTAAAGCCCAGTGATTTCTCTGCACCTCTTTCTAAATCATCAGTTACTATAGTATGAACTATTTACAAATACTATATAGTGCAGGATATATCTGTGTAATTACATATTATGCTAAAGTCTGCATATTAATAAATGGCTATTAAAATAACTACAGCATATCGTAGTTAGTAATGGATCTTTCTAACTGGTGACTTACATTTATTGTGTACATAAATATGAGCTCAGATAGTTTTTTTACATTTGTAGATGGGTACATTTATCATAGATTTGGTCCTTCTGCACTCTTCGGATTGGCATGATTTCTGTGCTTTCTGAGATCCTTGGAACAAACTTCTGTGCCTGTGTGCTAAAAAGTGATTCAGTAGTTTTAGGGCTATAAATGTTTAAAGTCAGTGGGTTTTCAAGCATGCTTTTTCTCCCCCCGCTTCAGTCCTACTTTGTCATTCTCCCTCTTTTTGTAAGCTCAGCGCTGTGTAGCACAGAGCGGCGCGGAGGCTGCTATCTGCTTTAGCCTTGACTCCGTCTTTCAGGATTCTCTCTTTTCTGTTGATCTGGAGGGATTTAATGGCAGTAAAAACTTGTAATGGGACTCTTCAGGATTAATGCCAGTTAAAATGCAGTTTAGTTGGGAACTTAATCAGGTAAGATACAAGGGATGGGGATACTCCGAGTCAGACCGTAGGCTTAATTCATCCTTGCTGGAAAGGGAGAAATGCAACCCCTTGGCCTTTGCCGGTGGCCGGGGTCGCTGGATGAGGGATGGCAGCTACGGAGCTGCGGCACAGTCCTGATCTTGCAGCTTCTGCACCCCTCCACCACGCCTTCCTGCCCTTTCCCAGGCCTCAGCCACCACCGACTCTTCCTTTCCGTCTTCCTTTTAGCTGCGTCTTGGAGCTAACCCTTCAGAGGCTCTGGGCAAATGTGGTCGCTTCTCTGCTAATTGTTTGGCAGTCTGGAAAAAGCCGTCTTCGGAGAGTTACGTAAAGGAGGGAGGGGGAGAGCAAAGGATTGTCCTGCTACTCGCGTCGGTATAAGTCAGCGGAGAGGGAAGCAATGAATATTTTTATTTATTATTTATACGGTGCCATAAATGCACTTGGCACTCTGCAGTCAAATAAAAGACAATGGCCCTGCCACCAGGATTTGGCAGCCTGAGAGATGAGAGCTGGCCTCCTTCATCGGAATGATCAGGGCTGAATTGCTGGTGGGGAGGGGATGGGAGGATTTAAAGAAAATACAACAGCCACCCCCCCGCACCCTTTCATTGCTTATGCCTAGCGACCGTGACATTTAAAGTTACATGTATATACATATACTTGCTAAATATTTGGCAGATTGTATCTTCCCAGGCATTTTTACTTCAGCTGGTGGAAAGGAGCCCTGCTTCTCCCAGGCCTTTGGCTATTCAAGGTCTTGGTAGCCCAGCAGGTTTGCTTGCTGCAGGTGGACCTGCCCCAGGCCTCCCGAGGGAGGGATATGGCTTTCTTTCCTCTGCCGTCCTCCACCTGCAGGTGGGAGGCAGCTTTCTGCGGAAGGCTGGAGGGAGGGATGATCTCCCACCCCTGGGATGGTGCTGGGATGCTCTGCCTCCAGTGCCCCTGCCTTTTGCTTTGCCTCCCTGCCTACAGGGGCGCTTAAGGAATTGCGCTGATGTGATGACTAGGCTTTTCTGATTACTGGGATGAAAATTCTGGCCCCAGAGGAGTCTTTGGGAGGTTTGCCAGACTTGTGCGGGGTTTCACCCTGCTACCCGGTGGTTGCTACCCACAGACAAGGTACTGAAACAGGTTGGCTGCTGTTAGTGCTCAGAAGATAGGAGACTCTGACCTGCCTTTCTTAGGGAAAATGGATGAAAATTGGAATTGTTCCCCCACCAAACTACATCCTCTGCATTTCTCAGAGTGCTTCATAATCTGTTAACCAGCTGTCTGATGTGCAAACAAAGCAGATTTCAAACTCTTCTGTACTTAGCTGCCACCTCTCCTCTCAAGGTCTTTTTCATCAGTTAATTTTCTCCCGCTGAATGAACATCTACACTTCTAATGATATTAACACGAGCATACTAACCGGCAGCGTTCTGCCTCACTAATTTCTGCTTTGTGCTTGCCTGGAATTATTCAGTAGGTGCCTTTTGCCCCACTGTGTTTAGCTTCCCAGGAAGCTGACTTCCAAGGATGGAATACATGGCGTGATTTGATACTGGGATCAACAGACGATCTCCATCCTCTACATGCATGCAAGCAAAAGTTGAGTGTACTGTAGCTAAGATCCCATAGCCCACTTAATTGCAATGGATAGGACCATGCTCATCTGATACCACCCCTGGTAATACTAGGGCTGTGCAAGGAGCTCTCCTCTCTGACTGGTGAAGCTCAGTGATTCCACTACAGATGTTGTTCTCTGGTCAAGACTGAGGGACATCGAACAGTGTGACTGACCTGAAGCCTATAGCCTGCCAAGTCTGTCCTGAGGATGTTTTAAAGACTTGGTGTTACCTTTTGGGTGAAGAAGCTCCAGAGTCTGCCTTCCCGTACCTAAAGGGGCCTGCAAGAAAGCTGGGGGGGGGGGCTACGTGGGGGGGGGGGGGCTTTTGACAAGGGCATGGAGTGATGCGACAAGGGGCAAGGGCTTTAAACTTGAAGAGGGACGATTTAGATGAGATATGAGGAAGAAACTCTTCTTGGTGAGGGTGGTGAGGCAGTGGCAGAGGTTGCCCAGAGAAGCTGTGGCTGCCTCATCCCTGGAAGTGTTCAAGGCCAGGTTGGATGGGGCTGTGAGCAACCTGGTCTGGTGGGAGGTGTCCCTGCCCAGGGCAGGGGGTTGGAACGAGATGGGCTTTAAGGTGCCTTCCAACCAAACCATTCTGTGTTTCTGTGATACGATTCTGTAGACACCTGGTTTGTTGGTGGTGCGTGAGGATGGTCTGATCCTGCGGTGGCCCCAGAGGCCTGGTCCATCCGTAATGCCTGGGTCGGCAGAAAGGCAGCATGGTCCCAGTATGCACATGTAAGTCGAGCTATGGCAGATGTGGGGCCCCTGAAATGCCGTCTCTTTGGGGCGATGCTCGCTGCCCAAGGTTTTCAGTCTTCTGCTCTGTGCAGAAGCAGCACAGAGCAGGTCTGCCCATAGCAATCCAGCTTGGAAAGAGGCTGCACGATCCTACTGTGTGCATTGCTCTGGCAATAACTGCATGTGATGGCGGCTTCTTCCACCGATTGGATCTCTGTGTTCATCTCAGTTATTTTACAAGGGCAACTATTTTTAAAGTTGCTATATTTGAACTCCTTTCTTTTGCTTTCACCTGCCCCCCCTCACCTCTGTATTGTCTCTAGGTTGCTGTGTTCCCTTCCGTGACCCACACGTGTCCCTATTTCACCACCAGATGTTCATAGATATTTTTCTTCTTGTTTGTGGGTCTGACCCACCCTACATCTTCCTTTAAAAGTGACTTTAATCTAATTCTTTGCCAACTTTGCTGCAGTCGGCTGCATTAACTGATAACTCCTTTCTCAGACTTATCTAGAGGAATTCATGGGTGAAAGCACTATGCAAAGCAAGGCCAGAGAATTTGAAACATCACTGGGTATTGAATAATAAGATAAACCACAAAGTCAAAGTCTGAGGGAGCGCAAGGTATTTTTATACTCTCCCAAAACTGGCTTATATTGAATTTGATGCTGTTTGTTCCCTTTTTTTTTTGTTTTGTTCATAAATCAAGGCGTGTATTGTTTGACTGGTGAAGACAAGAAACTGGGTTTTTGCCACTGCAGTCTTAGGGCTGATTTCTGCCACTGGGCCCAACGATCAGGAAGAGTTGATGTGGCGACTGGATTGAGAGCTGTGAGGAGTCCCAGCCGCTGCGAGGAGGTGGAGGGTGATGCTGTCAGGGAATGTAGAAGAAGAGAGGAAATCGGAGCTAGAGTAAAAGGAGGATCTGAAAACCTGTAGTCACTTACAAATGGCTCTGAGTTCCACCTTGGGAGTGAAAAAAAAGTCTGTCATGTCAAAACTAGGTGATGGTGCAGAGGGGAGAGGGATGCTTTAGGAATGAAGCTTGAGAAGTGTCTGTACAAGAGATTCATGAGTAATAGAGGAATGAGCAGCACAGTCTCTTTAGTCTGCTCTCCTCACAGATTATTGTACCAGTGCTATGATTTAGGTTTGCAGTATGATTTTCTGCCTACGCTCTTGGGCTGGCACACTCCTAGCTGGGATGCTGTTGTAGCAATGTAAAAGTGCCCCGCACCAACGTACCAACAGAGCAGGCTCCACACTGGGAATCTGTAGAGCACATCCTCTGCCAGGACAGGGGATGGGGCACAGTTGTGTGGATGTGCCAATGTGCACCATCAAGCTGGATGGTGAAAAGAATACAGTAAAAGCCCTGAAGATGATGCTGGCAGTGATGATTGACATTCCAGAAACAAACTGGTCACCATCTGAATGCAGATCAGGACAGAGTTACAGCTTTGAAGAACTTGCAAGCTGCAGGTGACAAGACTAAAGGACAGAGGGAAAAGGATATAACAGAGAGAGGCATTGAGGAGAGTAATAATGAGCATTAACTCTCACTAGCAATGCCTTTATTGTCTTGCTGTGAGCTTTTTTAGTGTAATGTTCTCTCAGCGTCTTGGGGTCCTGATCAGATTGTTCTTGGTACAGCGGAGAGCGTGTCCACCAGGCAAAGGCAAGCCAAGGAAAGACCTACTGGGTACAGCCAGAGGACAGCAGCAAGAATGGCTGCAGGTCTAGATAATACAACTTGCAAAGAAAGATGGAGGAAACTGGGACCCTTTAGCCCCAGTGCAAGAACATGGAGAAGGAACAACTCGATGGTTTTCAAAAACATAAAATGCACCTTCAATGAAGAAAAAACTGTTCTGATTTCCCTGTCCATGGTGAAGATAGCAGAAAATACTGTAGTTGGATTGCTGCAGGAAGGTTTTAGTTCAGATGCTTGGAAGAACTTGCCAATAGTAAAGTGCTGGTGTAGGTTGTGCAGGGAATGCACAACCAGCATTCAGCTCCAGCATGCCATCACCATCCTCCAGCACCAGGCATCTTCCACAGCAGGCTGAGTGACGAGCTGTCAGGAGCGGCGATGTCTAGGAGAGACCCGCTGGAGAGAGAGGGCAGAGCAGACATCTTCTCAGGGCCAGATCCATGTTTGTGATTTGGTGGCATTGTTCATGGTGTAGCCTGGGGACAAAAATGACATATTTTAGGGGGGGTTAAAAGGACAAGCCTCCTCTCTTTGACTGTCATCCATTAGGTGCGAAGGAATTAATTTCCTGGCTGAAACAGAGGATAGAGAAGCAAGGCTGCTAGGGCAAGACGTGTTGCTGTGGACATGCATAGTCTGTCAAGACTTAAGTGTAGGCATAGAGCTACCTCGGAGTTAGACCTGAAAACCGCTGACCCACTCGTTGGTTTTTAACAAGTTCTGGATGAAACATCTGTGCAAACAGCCTGACTGGATTCTCGGGCAATGAAGGGAGGTGCAAGCTGACTGCAGTGACGTGCGGCTGAACCAGAGCAAGAGGGGACAATCAAGGATGTTTGGGCAATGCAGAGAGGTTGTGCTAAAATTATGCACTCGGGCATGGACTTTGCTTTTCTAGCCTGATGTCACTAAATCTTACGTTGCAGCTCACTAATAAATGCCGTCTTTTTTAGAGGTATTTGGCCTGTGCCACAGCAGATATCTGCTTGTTGTACGACTGCCAAGAGAGCAAGCAGAGTGCTGCTTACGGGTGCCTGCAGGAGAGGCTGTGACTGATGCCTTGATGGGCAAGTTCAAGGGAGTGGTGGGCACTTTGGGCTATCTGCTACCCACGGCGGCTGGCTCCCTGTGCTTTTGGTGAGAGCAGCTGTCCTGAGGGCCAAATGGCGCAGTGGCTAGCTACAGCTGTGCCAATGTAGATGTCTAGAGCCAATTTAGGTGTGCTGGAGTATCCAAAGTACGCTCAGGTGGCTGGCAAATCTGACACGGGGGCTAGGAGAGACCTGCTCCCAGAGTGAAATTCCCTGGGGCATCTCAACTTGGCACTTAACTCTTGGGCAAATGAACCCAACTCAGAGTACCTAACGTGGGCTCAGGCTCTTTCGGACTTGCAGCTCACAGAGAAACTGAACCTGGGGACCTTATTTTGGTGGGTCAGAGCTGTGGAGCTTCCTGTGGTGGAAAAATTAAAGTGAGGACCTGGGCCTTGCAAAGTGAAAGGAGCCCTCCCGGAGAGGCTGTGTAAGGGGAAGGTACACACGCCTGCGCTCACACCAAGTTTTACCAGCTCATTATGTTATCCAGCAGGGGATTATTTTTTTTCAAAGCAGTGTAAAAGTAGATCGACTGATAAAAAAGAGCCTTTTTGTTGTGAGAGCTTGCTGAGTTTGGGAAACTGCTTTCAATGCTATTGGCAAACACTTTACAGTGTAAACAGGGCCTACGTCAGGCAGATAAATAAGTGCAGATGCGCTTTTCTGTAGGAGCCATTTGGTGATAGACAATATATTGAAAAAAAAATTCCCATCAAATTAATTGTGGCCAATTAGACATAACCCCTTCCCCTCATCCCTGAATCCCCTCCAATCGCGACTGCCTGAATGGGAAGAGCTCCTATCACCTGTTTCATTATGCAGATTGATATTCGAACATCTGAGAACAATGCTGCTTTCTGCACGGCACGGCTCCAGATTGCTAATGAAACCGCGCTGCCAGGCAAGTCACTTAAACCCGCTCTCGCTGCTGCTGCCGACAGCTCTGACGGCGAGGTGCGGGGGGGAGCGGGAGAGGGGCTCTCTGCTCTGGATGTGCTAATAGCCCCCAGCCTGTGTGTTTATCGCTCTCCAGAGCAGGAAGATTTCTGCTCTCTGACTCCGAGAGGTTACTTTCCTAAAAGCCATGGTCTGATTTGGACTTTAATGCTTCTTGATTTCAATTTGTGAAGACTTGAAGAGGCAGGCAGCCGCTGGGCTCTGAACACAGATGTCTCATGCTACCCCAGCCCTTCAGGCACGCTTGGTGTCTGCTTCCCACCCCCATCTCCAGCATCCGCTTCTCCGCGACTTTGGATGGGAAGCCAGCTCCATAAGGGAGCTCTTATCTCACCGATAAGAGTGTGTCACACCGCCTTGGGTACCAGGGGAGCATCTCATGACCGAGGCCCCGCGGTGAGCGAGCGGGAGGCTGCAGGCGGGGTACACCTGCGCCCGGGGCTCCTTGGGTGCAGGGCTGGACCGAGTCCCGCGGGTGCCCTCCCAGGCGGTCCCCTCTGGAGGCAGGGAGAGCTGGGCAGCAGGACAGGGCCCTGCTGCAGGGCAGTGCCGGGAGCGGCTCCGACAAGCGTGGACCCTGTACAGCCCTGTTTGCTGCTCCCCATGACTCTCTGCAGCTGGGTTTGCTCAGCAACTCGTGCTTATCTTCCCCTCCCCTGTTATCACCACGTGTTTTTTTTGCCAGAGCCTCACAGGGCTCCTCTTTGCAGATGCCTGGGGTAGAGTAGTGGTGACTTAGGGCTCTGGCAGGAGACACATTTACAGTAAATGATGGGAGAGTTCTCTCATTAGTCTAAATTCTGACCCTTTCTGTCAATATCTGTGGTTAATTCCTTTGTCGATACTTGCTGAGGCATTGAGATTACCTCTGCACAGGTTGCCTTCACGTAATGGCCGCTGCATTGTGCCCCAGCTCTTGTCTCGTGTCTCTCGAGCTCCTAGACCAGCCTGCCAAAGTGCCCCGCATCCCTGGGGCTGACACCTCTGATCCAGGCCCACACTCCCAGCCCTCGGGAGAAGCCGAACAAGTGGCTTTCCTTCCTGAACTCCTTGACAAGTGTCGATTAACTTTCCTCCTTATGGATCTTCTCCTGTTCCTCCACACATGTTCCTCCACTGTGTTCCCAGGAGAGGACACACTCCTTCCCCATATTCTCTGGGAAGGCTTGTATGTCTTCTTGCTCCTTCAGTGTGAGCTGTGTGGGGCAGAGGTGAGCTCAAAAAGATACAGGAGTTTTTGGCTCTGGAGAGCTCTTTGGAGATCCCTCCATCCCTGGTCTGAGCAGTGCCCACCTACTGCTGAGCAACAAACGTGGGGATTTTTCAGCTGCCATCTCTTACCAGAAAGCTGCACCTGTGTATCATGGTTACTTCTCAAATGTGGAGAAGTTAGCTGCTTATCTCTGGCTCCGTGGACTGTGGAGTCATCTGGGCATCGATTGCTTTCAGCTTTGCAAACACCAAACCAGGTAGCTGGGGAATGTGTGTTCCTCTGAGGCATTCAAGCTCAAGATCTCTGGTGGGGGTCCCATAAGGATCCTTCCAGACTGTTTCCTGTCTCCTCGTCCACCAGGCTGTGGTTGACGTGTGGGTGCATGTGGGTGTGTGGAGAAGAATTTGCATTGGCAGATCTGTTCTGACTGAGGAATGAGCAGGGGGTAAGGCATGATGAGTGAATGCACAGTATGTGGTTTTGCAGAAGCCATCAGACTGCCTTCCTTCTCCAGAAACATGCTTTTCCAGTTGACGAAAACAGTCATCTCCTTCAAGAGGAATGTTTTTATTTATTTATTGATTGCCCCAGAGGTTAAAAGTTAAATGTGGAGCCTTTCACCTCTGGCTACAAAGATGGGCCCTCGAACACAGGGAGGACAAAGGATAGTTCAGAGGTGGGATTGTTTCCCTTGCCTGACTTCATAGACACAGCGACGGAAGCGGACAAAACTAGAGATTGTATCCCTGGGAATGGAGGGTGGAGGTATAAAATGAGCATTTTATGGATGGGGTTTCTTTTGCTCTTGATACTCTTTGGGCCCCGAGAGGGGCTCTCCTAGCTGCTGCCCCTCCAAAGGGCGTGCTGAGGCTGAGGTCACACCAGTGTTGACCGCTTACCCCGCTGACTTGGCTCTGTTGGAGGGCTCTGTGGGGTGGGGCGTGCCCCATGGCCCCCCAAGGCTGGGTTCTGCAGCCTCTGGGGAAGCAAGTTGCCCACTTTGCAAACTCCTGTTGTAGCATCTCAGGGGAGAGATGGTGTTCCTTTGCACCTGGTATGGCGAGGCGCTTCTTGTGATGGGTCCCCTAAGCTGCTGCTCTAATCAGCTTGGTAAAAAGTAATTTTAGCACTCTGCAGTGATTTTTCTCCCATCAAAGTTTGCTTTCTTTACAGGTTTTGATAGCTATGAGTTTGTCTTCATCCCTCGGGGGTGTGACAAGGTTCTAAGAGCCACCTTACTGCCTGTTTTATGCTATGTGAAACCTCTTTTTTTTGGTGATGTGCCAACCTGTGTTTCAAAGAACAACCTTAATGCTTTCTGTTGGATTAAAGCAGTAGGACATGTGTTCTCTCTCACACGCTCATGTGTGCAGATACGAGCCAGCCCATCTCACCGTCCAGCCCGGAGAGATGATTCCATGCGCGGCCGGATGACTTGACTGGTACACAGAAGCAGGAGATGTGAACGGTGCATTTGCCTGCCCGCAGACCCAGCTCCTGGTTGGCCTTATTGCTGAGGCGTTGTGAATGAGATACGCTGCTTTAGTGGCTTTGGCCTCCTCAGCTGGATTGACCGAGTTCCAAACTGGCTTTGAGCAGAACTCAAGAACAAGGCTGTGTGTGTTTTAAGCTATAGCTGTGGACCGCAGCTACATTTCCACTCTAGAAGGTGACAGTACATGACTGCATATATTCATGTACCAGGTGAACTGTTGCTGTTAAATGGGTCTGGTCTGACCGTTAGCGTGTTCTTAGCGTGCTTCTCAGGATCATCCAAATATACAGTCACAGTTGGGAGCCTAGAATTAGCACCAGGCAAGCTACTGCTTGATATATCAAGAGAGGAGGGGGCTTCCCTCCAGCTAACCTACATTTGCGTCTTTTTCTTTACTGCTTATTCAGTTCCTGGCTTACAGTTCTGTGCTCCTTCCTGCCTGCTGGTTCTAGGGGTTTTAAGCAGTCTTGATAATTGACAGTGTAAATTTTACTGCTCATAAAACCCCAGAGAGCATTGATTATGACTTGAGTTAAGCAAGTGGCATATAAAATCTCACAGCCTTGCGGCTGTAGGGGAATGTTATGATAAATGTATTTCTTGGGAGCAGCAAAAGGTTTGGAGTATTCTGCCAGCTCTGTTCTGGGCATCAAATGTTACTGGTGACTTGCAGCCACTGATAGCATTTCATCTGGGACATTTGCCCAAAAGTTTGAAAGCTGATCGTTTGTTTGGTGAAGTGGGTGTGAGGTGTTCTGCGAGGCATCTCTCCCCATTAATTACTTTTCTACTTCAGTCAGAATTGGGAAGTGCCAAGGCATCCGCAGAGCTGAAAAAGATACCTCTTAGAAACTAAATGGCACTTTGTGGATAAAATGCACGTAGATTTTATTGAAAATCTTTCCTTGACGGTGTTTTAAAGCCACTGTTACCTTTTCCCTTTCCTTTTTCCTTTTATCTAACCTCCTTTTAATCTTTGATCACTGGCTATGTTATGCATTTAATGTAGAGTGGACAAGATGATCGGGTTGCTCAGATTGACTTCTTAGGCACTAACAGGAAATGTTTGTGTTTGAAAACAGGGAAATTTAGTGTCTTCTCAATAATGTTTTCTACATGGTAGTAAAATAAAATCAGAACTACCTTCTGAGGAGAGTGTGTTCTCCCATTCAGATGGCTGCTTCTTGTTGAAAGATTGTGAGAAATGTTCTTTTTCTGTCTCTCCAGTTCCAGAAACCCAATGACTTCTCGCCCCCTTTCCGCTTCGGGACGGTTCCCAATGGCAGCACAGAAAGGAACATCCGCAACAACTACCCTGAGATGCACAGCTACATGGTGAAGTTCAATCAGAGGGGGGTGGATGATGCGCTGTTTTCGCTGAAGACTGGGTGAGGCTTTCTTCTTCCATGCTTACTCACTGCAGAAACCTGATTTCTTTGCATGCTTGTCTGGAAAATTTTTGGTGGGGTTTGAAAAATGAGTCCCTATTGTCAATCCACATTTAAAAGTATAGCAAGACCGCACATGGCACAGGAGAATAATTCTTTGGTTCTCTTAGCCAGGTTTTTCTATTGACATCTGTATAGGGGTTTCTGGTTTTGCTGTGTTTATAAGACTGTTTTTTTAAAAAACCCTATCTTCTGCATCCTTGTGTTTGTTAGCCTTGTGTATATTAAGACCTTACTTCATCAAGATACTTCATGCTGATGTGTCCTGATGCGTACACAAGAGAAGCTCATAGACCTCTGTGGACAAATTATTTTTCAAAGCATTTGCATTGTCATCTGGAAATTCCTTTGTTTTCCCTCCTTCCGTGTCTAAAAGATTATGTTAATTAGGAAGCTGAAACAGTCCTTGTCAGACTGATCCCACCCCAATGTATCACTAGCTAACATAGTGTAATGGAAGGTGGGCTTGAAGCAAATAGTTTGGAAGTAGCCCTTCTCACTGCAATGTTTTAGTATTCAGTGCTGAACAAAATGTTGTTTGAATAATAAGGAAATGTATAAAATGGGAGCATTTATTTGGGTAATTTGGGAAACGTGGGGAAAATCATTAGCCAAAAGGATGTTTGAACAGCTCATCCTATTTTAATAGCAGTGAATCTGTAAAGGAGCTAACTTCAAAGGCCATTTGCAAGCCTTTGCCCTTTTTAATTAAAGACCTCCTCCCAGAGCTGACCGTTTTGGTTGTCAGAGCCCAGCCCCAGTGAAAAAAACCCATTCGTGCTTACACTCATGCTGCACTCTTAAGAGAAAGTTCATTCCAAAGCACGAATGAAGATGTTCAGCCAATTTAATTACTAGATTGACTGAATATTCCTAAACCTGTTTGCCAGGTTCAGAGGCACACGGCCCATTACAAATCATTGTACCATTGTTGGATGCCATCCTGGGAAGGTACATTTGCCAGGATAGTCATCATCCAGGAAATAAATATGCTCAGTCCTGGAAATATATGGATGAAATAGAGCTCATCGCTTGTGGTAGATGTCATCCTGGCTTCATAGCCACCCTTGGACAGACTTCCCCACAGATACGCCCTGGAACTGAGATAATCACCGTACTGGAAATATATGTGCAGGAGGTGGATTGAAAAGACAGCGTGGGTGTGAGAATGTGCAAGGTGGAAGATCTTTGGTCTTTTATCGGGAAGTGCTTGATTTCGGATCTAGTGGGAGGATTTACTCCTTGGCTCTTTGGTTATGTGGAAGGTGCAGCCCCCTGAACCTGGCCCCCACACCCGGGTGGGTTGGTTGCAGTGAGAGGAAGGCTCTGCTCAGCCTGTTGTGCTGTCTCCCAACCCAGCCCATAGTGGGGATTTCTCTGTCTTGAAACAGAATTTTTCTTGTGGTTCTCAGCTGAGCACTCTGTACCAAAGAGCCACTCAGCATGGTAAGCCATAAAGCTGCTCTCGTGGCCACTTGATACTGGGAAAGATCCAGTAGTGCTTTTCACAGTAAGCGAGGAGTTAAACATGATGTCCTGACTATACTTAATTTGAAAAAATTACATTTTGCTCGGTGAAGTCATGCCAGCAGTTTGAATGGGAGATAATCTTTTCCTTACTCCAGCCACTACTTTGCTATCTAATATTGATACATTTTATAAAGCATTTTACGTTCCTTTGAGATGAAAGGCAGTACGGAAATATAAGCTATTCTTAGGACTCTAGATCCCCTTGACTTCCTCTTCATTCATCTTTATCTTGCAGTATGTTTGTATTCCACATTTTCTTTCAGATCAGAAATGATGATTATCAAAGAGTCAGAAGGATACAGACAGTCCTCATTTATAATCTGGCTATATAACAGGTTCTAGGCTCAGATTTTAGTTAACTCTGATTAAGGCGAAGATGCAACCTATTGTAGCCTACCTGAAAGAGGTTCGTTTCTGCCTTATCACCCGAGAAGACCTTCGAACTCATACAGATTCTGTCTTGTCTGTACTGTACCCCTCTTGTTTCTTGCACCTGCGCAGGAAGTTGGATGCTTTCATTTATGATGCAGCAGTGCTAAACTACATGGCTGGCAGAGATGAAGGCTGCAAGCTGGTGACGATTGGGAGTGGGAAAGTGTTTGCCTCCACCGGCTATGGTATTGCCATCCAAAAGGACTCGGGCTGGAAGCGCCAGGTTGATCTTGCCATTCTGCAGCTTTTTGGAGATGGTAAGTGACGAGAAAAAGGGGAGTTGGCGTTTTCCTAAGAAATACCAAGTTTCACATGCAAGAAATAAAAGTTCCTGGCTCTGGTGCTTCAGATATGAGTTGAGAACAGGAAATTATTAGCGAGGGCTTGTTAGAGGCATGACACCAAAACTGAGGATGTCACTTGGTTTACGTTGTTGATGCAGGGTAGCAGTATCATCAAAAGCAATGTCAAAAGCACTAAAGATTTCATAGAAACAGCTCAGTGTGTGTTTGAAAAATACCTTGTGAGAAGAATGTCTTGTAAAAACAAGATTTCTGTTCTGAACTTTTCACTACCTTTGAGGTTTTGCCATGACCAAACCCACTAATTATACTGGACCTTCTGTAGTCATCCCATGCTTTATAGTTCTAGACAGGATCAAGCCATGCAGAGTTTACAAAATTTAAGGATAAATACTTCTGGATGAAAGTGTTAACTCAGATTTTCCAAAACCTCAAAAAAAACACCAAGGAAGGACTTGGGACTCAGTAGCACATTTTGGAGTGAGTTTTTAATCAGAACATTATAGTTACCTAGTTCATCTCATCCTTTACAGAGAAATTGCTATTATTAAAAAAAAATTATTCATGGCATAAGGAATTCCTTCTTAGACAGTATTTTCCTGGCTTTCCCTTTCTATTCCATATTACATCTTGCTGTGTCCTTCTTTTGAATAAATAAAATTCACAGGTTATATGATTTATAAATATTTCTTTTTTTCTGAAATCTGAAAATAACATGTGGTATAATAAATATGGAAAGAACATAGCTCTGGTATACTTCAGCAGAAAATTGGCCACCTGACAGATAGGGTGTTCGGTCTCCTAAACAGCCTAATATGTATTATTTCAGAAAAAGATGTAAGTTCTCCATAAAGCTTTAAAGACTCTGCTATGGCGCCACATAAATATACAGATTTTTTTCCCCCTGTCACTGGACTGGAGGTTGAAAATGGGAAAAACTAACTTTCCCAACAGCGTGCAAAGAATCGCCAACCTGCAAAATGAGTTTTTTTCTGAATGTCTGTGAGTGTGTATGTATGAGTGTTTATCTCTCTCTCTCACCTCATGAAAATACCATAATGGGAGCAAGTGGGGTATGAAATTAGACTACAGAACATTTGTTCCTAGCTGATACAAATCAGTAATATTTTTGATTGGTCAAAGGGCTTGGAAGTGTTGAATTTGGACAAAATAGAAGGGAAGAAAAACAGGTAAAGATGCATAAATATTTTTGGGAACATTGCACCTAATTTTAATGAGCTATGGATATGATGAAAACAAATTCAGAATCAGACATTTTGATTTAAAAAAAGCAACATTTTGAATTTTGAGCTGGAAACCTACGATGTTTTCATTTAGAAGTGACTCATTTTTGTCTACTGGTATCAGTCACTGATTTTTCCCTTCATTGACCTAATATGAAAGGGGAAGTTTGTGAGGCCAGGTCTTCAGTCAGCTGGTGGACAACTTTTTCAGGGTCTCACTGCAGACATTTGGCAAGTGTGATGGCTGTGTCCTGTGGTACAGCTTTTTGTGGCTCCTGTCTGACTGTGGAAAAATCCTCTTGCCTTCCCTGTGACAAATTGTGCCTGCCCCTATCAGAAGGGCAGCCAGGATATTTCATGGACCTAATAGATGTGGAAAAAGAGCATGGCCACTGGAAATGACCTTAGATTAGCTTCTTGCTTTCAGTCTGACCCATCTTGAGCTTGTTAGCCTTTGCAGGCCCATCATCTAACCTGTTTCCTTCCTTCTCTCTGTCTTTCTAGGGGAGATGGAGGAGCTGGAAGCGCTGTGGCTCACTGGCATTTGTCACAATGAGAAGAACGAGGTTATGAGCAGCCAGCTGGATATAGATAACATGGCCGGTGTCTTCTACATGCTGGGAGCGGCCATGGCCCTCAGCCTCATCACCTTCATCTGTGAGCATCTCTTCTACTGGCAATTCCGCCACTGCTTCATGGGCGTCTGCTCTGGCAAGCCCGGTGTGGTCTTCTCCATCAGCAGGGTGAGTGTCATCAAGAGGCTTTATTCAGACAGCCCGAGGTACTGGAGATGGGGAAATCCACCAAGACTGTCTGACACACAGGTGGCATAGAGTGGTGCTCTGCAGGAGAAAGGCTGACATCTTCTCACTGTTAATGTTGCGAGAGCTTGTGATGTTTTTCTGTGACATCTCTGGTCTCTGCTGGATTATGGTCATGGAAATGGAAATTTCACATGGGAATGAAAGTGCAGTATAAAAAGAAGTTAACTTCTTCCGAAGAGAGTTGTGAGGAGGCCAGATTTGGGGACAGTAAGTCAAGTAGTGGTGGATAACATAAATTCAGGAGTTTTTCATTGTCCTCTGTGTTGCAGCTGTTCAGCTGACCTTACGTTAACTCGTAGTGTGCTATCATGGACAGTCAGAAGTCCCTAACCAAGAGCGATGCCCTAAACCATGCAGAAATCCTTCCAGAGAGGATGACCACATGAGCTTAGCAATTGCTTTACGCAAATCTGCCTTAGGGTATAATATTTACATCTAAAGCAGATTCTAGTCACTTTTGAGTCATCTTTCTGCTATTAGACTAGCTGGCAGTGTCCCATTTGCAGCTTTTTTCCCTTCTTTCAAGCCACTGTTCCCTTCTCCTGGTCCATTCTGAAGTTAGGTCAAATCTCAGCATTTTTTATCTCAGTGTCGGATGTAACAGAATTAACTTTGATTGTGCAAGGAGTATATAATTGCTACATAACATATTGTTGAGGAGAAATGACAAAGCCTTTTGAATTCAGAGGCACAGCCTCTCTTCTATATTGTTAGTTTCTAACCTAGTTTAGTCTGGAGATGAGATGGGGGATTGTGTTTGGTGATCCTTAGTTAACTACGGATTCTTTCATTCCGGGGTTATCTGTTAGACCTGGGCCAGGTTGGTGAAGAACCTGAAAAGTGTTAATGATCTGCTAGCTGCTGGGAAGGGAAACCATGGTAACGTGATGTGATGGTGTCCATTTCACAACTGACATTAATCAGCAGGCGCCATTTGGCAGGCCAGGGAATAAATGAGCCCCTTTTCTTCTGCTCCTAGGAGTAGCCCTTGCAAACAGTCTGTTCTACGGGTGAAGTGAGCTAGTGGGGAATGTGGAGGAATCAGGTACTTCTGCTGTCTCATTTGAGATTGAATAGAGGACTTTCACTTTCAGGGATGTCAATTTGGAGCCTGTTATCACTGTTAAATTCAACAGAATGCAATTAAAAATTCTATTATACCTCACTCAAGCAGATGATGCAGAAGACCTAAATACCTATTCAGCAGTCCTGCTCTTTCTCTCTTTTTCTGTTTCCTTTTCTAATATGTACTGGTGATTAATGTAGCTAAGTTTATGACAAATGAAGCTGTTCCCTTTTTAAGATAGCTCCTGTCGCATTGATTCACTGATGTCCAGATGAATTTCAAGGGCCGAAACAGATTTTCTTCCTCTCATCCACACAGAATCATTTGTCTTGATGCTTTTGTTCCCAAGGATATTATTTTCCCCATTTGCAATTCCGTGTTACACCCACTGGATTTGAGTAACTCTTACAGATGCAAGCAGGTATTCCTGCGTCCTACAGATATGACACGAAGCAAAGCAAAGGAGGAGGAATGGAGGGGAAGGAAAGAATGTGAGGGGCAAGAAAGAGGGGCAGAACAGCAAGGGTTGGTAGAGCAGATCTGATTTCATTTGATTTGGTTGTGCTTCATGATGGAAGGCTGACAGGCCTTGCTGTCCTGCAGGAAGATGCTGTTGCCGCACAGGGTGCTTCCCAGTCCAGGTCCCCTTTCCTGTGTTCTTTGCAGGACCACTCACCTTCCTGCGTTCTCTCATTTCAGGGTATCTACAGCTGCATCCATGGCGTGGCCATCGAGGAACGCCAGTCAGCAATGAACTCCCCCACGGCAACTATGAACAACACCCATTCCAACATCCTCCGCTTGCTTCGGACAGCCAAGAACATGGCCAACCTGTCAGGGGTCAATGGCTCACCGCAGAGTGCCCTGGACTTTATCCGCCGCGAGTCGTCGGTCTACGATATCTCCGAGCACCGCCGCAGCTTCACCCACTCGGACTGCAAGTCCTACAACAACCCCCCCTGCGAGGAGAACCTCTTCAGTGACTATATTAGTGAGGTGGAAAGGACCTTTGGCAACCTCCAACTGAAGGACAGCAATGTGTATCAGGACCACTACCACCACCACCACCGCCCCCACAGCATTGGCAGCACCAGCTCCATCGACGGGCTCTACGACTGTGACAACCCACCCTTCAACGCCCAGTCACGGTCCATCGGGAAGAAGCCCTTGGACCTGGGGTTACCCCCTGCCAAGCACAGCCAGCTGGGCGACCTTTACGGCAAGTTCTCCTTCAAGAGTGACCGCTACGGGGGCAGCGGAGCCCACGATGACCTGATCCGCTCGGACGTCTCCGACATTTCCACTCACACTGTCACCTACGGCAACATCGAGGGCAACGCGGCCAAGCGGCGGAAGCAGCAGTACAAGGACAGCCTGAAGAAACGCCCGGCCTCTGCCAAGTCCCGGCGGGAGTTTGACGAGATAGAGCTGGCCTACCGCCGGCGCCCGCCCCGCTCGCCCGACCACAAGCGCTACTTCAGGGACAAGGAAGGGCTACGGGACTTCTACCTGGACCAGTTTCGGGCCAAGGAGAACTCGCCGCACTGGGAACACGTGGACCTGACGGATATCTACAAAGAGCGGGGAGATGAACTGAAGCGCGACACGGGAGGAGGTGGGGGTGGATCCTGCACCAACAGGGCCCACCACAAGCACGGCTCGGGCGAGTTTGGCGGAGGCAATGAGCACAAGCATGGCGTTGTGAGCGGGGTCCCAGCGCCATGGGAGAAGAACCTGACCAACCTAGACTGGGAGGACCGGCCCGGGGCTAATTTCTGCCGCAGTTGCCCTTCTAAGTTGCACAACTACACGCCATCGGTGGTGGGGCAGAACTCCACCCGTCAGGCCTGCATCCGCTGCGAGGCCTGCAAGAAAGCGGGCAACCTGTACGACATCAGTGAGGACAACTCGCTCCAAGAGCTGGACCAGCCACCTGCCCCTGTGCCCGTGGCCACCAGCGCCACTTCCTCCTCCAAATATCCTCAGAGCCCTTCCAATTCTGCCTCCAAGGTGCAGAAGAAGAACCGTAACAAGCTCCGCCGGCAGCACTCCTATGACACCTTTGTGGACCTGCAGAAGGATGACTTGGCCCTGGCCCCCCGCAGCGTCAGCCTCAAGGACAAGGGCCGCTTTTTGGAGGGGAGCCCCTACGCCCACATGTTTGAGATGCCAGCCAGTGAGACCACCTTTGCCAACAACAAGTCCTCAGTGCCCGCCACCAGCTACCACTTTTTTTGCGGGGGCTACATGCTCAGCAAGTCGCTCTACCCCGACCGGGTCACCCAAAACCCTTTCATCCCCACTTTTGGGGATGACCAATGCTTGCTCCACGGCAGCAAATCTTATTTCTTCAGGCAGCCTGTGGTGGCAGGGGGGCCCCAAACCAAGCCCGACCTCCCGAGCCATCGTCACCACCAACAAGCCGGTGGTCTCAGCCCTTCACGGGGCTGTGCCAGCCCGTTTCCAGAAGGACATCTGTATAGGGAACCAGTCCAACCCCTGTGTGCCTAACAACAAAAACCCCAGGGCTTTCAATGGCTCCAGCAACGGGCATGTTTATGAGAAACTCTCCAGTATTGAGTCTGACGTTTGAGTGAGAGGGGAAGAGCGCGGGGA
>NW_009599766.1:17906-18214 GCF_000690535.1 Cariama cristata | reverse complement strand
TCGGCTACTCTCCTGGGTCATCCTTAGTTTGTGGGATACTGGAGTTCTGAGTAGTGCAGCACTGGTGACAAGTGCCACCTCTTTGGTTTCCCCTCTTCCTCCTCCTCTTTCCCACCCCTCCCCTTTTATCTCTTTTTCCATCTTCTCGCTCCTCCCATTCTCCTCCATTCCTGGCCATTGCACTTTACAGTGACGTCGGAGTTGGGTATCCTTGCTTATGATTTCAGGAAGCGGAGAAAAAGGCAGGGAAGGGGTGGGCTGCGGGGGAGCGGCAGCGACTCTAGACTTTTACTTCTGCTGGCCCTCCG
>NW_009599766.1:17186-17873 GCF_000690535.1 Cariama cristata | reverse complement strand
GGAGAGAGCAGAAGCAGCGTAATGGACACACGGGAAAATATGCTTGCTCAGGCAACTCTTCCTCAAACTGCCTAGAAAAGAGTAGTGTTTGAAGATGTGGAGAAAGTGAAGGGGGAATAACACGACTAACTTGATGATGCACTTATATGTTAGCTATACTGAGGTTCTCGTTACATTATTTTGTGAAGACTATGGGGGTTTAGGGCTGAAATATATATATATATATTTGCGTATATGCTGAGAAACTTTACGCTAAAATTTTGAATTGTCTGCTGGGGGGTGTGGGGGGAGGGAGAGAAGGCTTGTCTGCAGGTCTGGCTAGTGGGGCTGTTACAGCTGTTGAATCTGTGGCAGACCAGCAGGAAAGATGGAAGGGAAGTGGGGTCTGAGGTTGGGAAAGCAACCCTGGAGTCAGGGAGGCCGCTGGGATCTCTGACAGAGGATGCTGGTTTGCACTGAAATGAGAGGAGTTTGGGGAAAGGGGCACAGGGTCGGTTCGTTAGCTGTGAATTGTTCGCTGGTTGTGACATACTTCAAGGGTGGGAGCAGTGTATAGTCTGGGTTAGCCTATACGTGAGTATATACGGTAACTTTATACTTGAAGTGTCTGTGGAGAAAGCAAAATAAACCCGCGATCCTGTAAGGTGTCTGGATAACTAACAGAGTGGAACAGAGCTGAAGAGTAGG
>NW_009599766.1:12979-17155 GCF_000690535.1 Cariama cristata | reverse complement strand
TTTGTCACTGTCACTTCAGGGGACACCAAGCCTGCTTTGGCACGTCCTTTCAGCGAGGAGGGCAGGGAAAAAGGGGTTTCATCCTTCTGCCCTCCCTGCCCACGGCCAGCGGGTTGGAACAGAGAGAATAGGGTGCCCTCTGCCAATGCTGCCGTGGTGCTGGAGAGGGAAAGCCAAGGCCATGGAAGGGTGAGTGTGGTGGTCCTGGCGGGCTGTGCCCGTGCCTCCTTGCACATGTGGAAGTGGGAGGAGGGTGTGCGCGCCCGTGGGAAATACATATGTATATTTACTATTGAATGTACAGGGGAAGTACACGGCTTGTCTTCCTGGGAGGGGGTGTGCTCGAGTAAATGCCAGAGAGCACAGGGACTTGTGCTGAGAGCCGAAGACAAGACGTGCGAGGCTGAGCTGCGTGTGTACGTGTACGTGTGCCTCTGTGTGAGAGAGAGAGATACTAGCACGGGGCAAAGCTGGAATAGCCTAGGGTTTCCCATCCCTGCAGTTGTAGTGACAGCTTTCCTGGTGCACCTAGTATCGTGAAGAGTGGGTTTTTTTTCTTTCCATTGTATCATTTTAGATGCAAGTTAAACTAAAGGAAAGGGAGCAATGGTAGGAGTGAGAAGCCGAACTCCCCTTTCGCATGTCTTCTTTCTCCCGAGGTGGGGATGTGAGCCGACCTCTCCCGTCCTGGGAGATACGGCAAAGTCCCTCCTGCCTGTCCGGGGTCCAACCCAGTGTCTGGAGGACCGTGGCTCACCAGGGGAAGGGTTGAGAGAGCCCCAGGCTGAGGGCACGGGGACATGCTGGGGACCGGCTCCGAAGGAGATGGCAGCCCCGTCTTTATGAGCCACATTTCTTGGAGCGGAAAGCCACCTCTCACATTCCTCACCGCACCCTGGTTGATTTTATCTTATCTTTCTCTTTTTAAGCCAACAGAAGGCCTTTTATTTATTTACCTATTTATTTTATTTATTTTTTAAAGCTGGGGCAGGGGGAGGGTGGGATTTGCCTGTAAAGTCAAAGAGTGTGAGGAGAGGGTGGGCAGGGTTGGTGAGGGGAGTATTTTCTTATATTTCACTAAGGAAATGAAGAAGGGAAGAGGGGGAGAGTCTTTGTAATGCCACCCCTTAGTCTTTGGGGTAAGGGAACTTCGTATTCTTTCCCTTTTCTCTCATTACAAGGACAAAAAGGAAAAGAAAAAAGAAAAAAAAAAAAAAGAAACCAAACAAATTAACAGTGATCTGCAATCCAGAACACACGGCAGCTTGTCAGATGCCTCTGACAGCGGCCACCGAGAAGGCGTTCCTTTCATTTGTAAATATTTCTTTTTTATTGCGTTTTTGTATAAATTGGTGTTTCTCTTCTCGTGAATATTCAGGTCGTGGGGTGGGAGGGAGGGGAAGTTTGTTTCCGTTCTGTTTGTTTTCTACGACTTTTCAGGCTGTGTTTTTGGAAGCGGTTTACGCGGGTCGAGGCCGTATGAATGAGGGAAAAAAAAAAGAGAGAGAGAGAGAGAGAGAAACCCATGTGTGTTGTGTTCCCCCGAGGCCCCCCGTATCGCCCTGTCACCTTTATCTTCATGAACGGAAGACGCCGGAACGTCACTTCAAGCCTTGCCAGCAGGGTTTCATGTTTTGATGGGAAACACCCCCAATTCCTTTTTGCATATAAACTCTCTGTACCAGCATCTCTCTGTGGAGTTTGGGCCTCAAGGCACTACGCTGTCTTGATAGTGGTGGGGTGAACCATCAAGTTGGCCGCTCAGGTTGGACCATCACTTTGACATTAAGAGACTTCTCCAATGCTACTTTGGTTTAGAAATCTTGGACCTGGGGAAGCTCGTGATAATTTCTGGTATTTCCTAAGGGCTTGGGGGGAAGCTTGACAGCTGGCGAGGGCAGCTAATCTCTTTGGTGGTTATCTTGGTACTTTTCCGTCCTTCCCCACCTGGAACGAGGAAACCTGGAGGGTGGCTCTGCAGGGAAATTAAGCCGAAAACAAACCAAAAAGAAGTTAACGGAACTTTTTTCAAATCTCTTCTTAAAGGTTCTGATTTTTGTGTTCCGGGGTGAAAGTTGGTTCGTATTTTCTCCGAACTGGTCTGTCCCTTGTTCCGCTAATCGGCAAATGATAGTTTGCCAAAATCATTATCTAGTGTTGATACTGTTGTAGCACTGTTGACACTCGGAGTGCTCTGCAAATATTAACTGTGCCACAAACCACTCAAATGCTCTAGGGCAACCAGAAAAGAAGAACTGGAAATTCTGGACTGAACCACTGGTCTAACCACAGGAGCCTGGTATTTTGCCTTCTCCCACAATAGATTAGGCCACGTGTCCATCAGGTTAATCCTTTCTCCTATAAGCGATCTTTTCTGGTTGCTTTGTTTATTTTAGTTCTGACAGGTCAACAAGTTTTGGGACAGAGATGAAGGGGAGGGGGTGGGAGGGGGGAGGGTGTAATTCATAATTCAGAAAATAAATCGATGATGTTATTAAACTCTGATTATATATTTAGAATTTTAGATTTGGTGTATTTTCATTCTAAGTACTCGAGTGAATCGATCAGGTAATATTAGCAGCAGGTGTTGTCTATACTAGAAAACCACCCACATGCTGTTTATTACCTGTCCAGCAAAGAATGGGATTGCATACCAGAGCCTGACAAATCTCCGTGTCCCCTCCCTTGCCATTTCTCTCTCTCTCCTGTAGAAACACCAGTATTTTCTGGGGCAGTGGCTGGGAACATTTCCCCTCTCTGAAGGTTTCTGCGCACAGGAATACCAAGCAAAAACCATTGCGTCCTCTACAGTTTGGTGACCTCTACCGTGTATTTGCAGCCAGCCTCCCGGGAAAGACTAGGCACCTTTGGCAATGTTTCTGATATTTGCCTCCTCGCTCTAGCCCCAGGCATGGCTCTCTGAGAGGTATTTCCATGAGCCATGTTCTTCTGAAGTGGTACTGGAATGTATGTACTCAGCTGGAGGAGGACGTGTATGAGGGAGACGGAGGAAATACTCAAAAAAACGTCAGAAATGTGCCATGCACGGTGGAAAGCAACTGGCAGGTAGAACTTGCAGCCGTGGATCTCCACATCATACACCTTCTTGGAGCATTCACACCAGCTTTTTACTGTAGCGCAACACAACGCAGACTGGCCTAGCAGTTCCCTGTCTCCCATCACGCCTCCCAGTGAGGGCAATATCAGAACTTGCCGTGTCGCATCGTAAGTAGGAAGGAAAAGCTGCAGTCAGGACTTGTTGTCAGTCGAGACAATGAAGCATACCGGCCCCACCTCCTCAGCAAAAAAACATCCCATTCTCTGAGATCCAGCATGCGTTGTCAGAACTGGCCAGGCGAGAGCCCTGATGGGTTCAAAATGCTCAGCAATATGCAGGTATGAACTTTGCCTGTAGGGAATTGATATTTCAGTTTCCAGGGTGTGGGGGGGAGGAAGGTTCCTTTGTGATGTCCTGAAGGATTTGGTGGAGGAGTTAAGAGTTGCCAGGATGGGCCTCTTTGCTTCTGACTTCTTCAGCAACGCATGCTGATGTTGAGCTCCTCACTCCAAGAAGACACTAGCATCCATCTTGAATAAAGGCCCTTTGTACCTTCAAATCAGGGTTGTTTCTCACAGCAACATTGCCAGCAAAAGAGAGAGAGGGAGACAGAGAATGGGTATGATGGTGGTGACAGGTTAGAGTGATCAGAGATACCTCAGGGATCTTTATAGGCAAGTCTTTGCTTTAGAGCTTTCTGTCAAATGTGGCATATCCTCCCACCTCCATTGCTTATCAACAGATGGAAGCAAGCCTGGGAACACAGCCAACGATCAGACTTAGGCCTTTCACACATCCTCCACTCCAGTCAAGCAACCTTTGATGAGCCCTTCCCATGGAGAAGGGTGGGAGGTTGCACTTCCCCACGTATTTTTGGTTGCCAAAAAGAAAAGAAAACGGGGAGGGGATAAAGATGAGGAGTGTTGACGAAGGGACTTTGTGCTGACTCTCTGCACCATCGCTCTTAAGGAATTACACTTCACCCTTCCTGCTCAATCCAGGCTGGCAAAGGGTAGGGTCCAATTATGCTGCCTCTCCGTGGCATACGCCTGGCTCGCCGCAGGAGCCCCGGGAGCCGTGTGCGAGAAAGGAATGGGATTGCTGGCAACAAATGGGGA
>NW_009599766.1:6307-12956 GCF_000690535.1 Cariama cristata | reverse complement strand
TTTCCCATAAGTGCTTCCCTGCTGCTGAACACACCTGGCGTGTCCCTGGAACACACCTACCATGCTGCTGGATGCTGCAGGGCACATCGAGATAGTAACTAGTGGGACCCGACTGTTGTCCCCACAAGGGCTTATTTTCAATTTGCAGCCAAATAGATTTCCAAGCCATAGACCCTCGCTGCATTCACCCACCTACACTTCCCTGTGGCCCCCTCCCTCCTCCCCCTCCAAGGCACACTGGGGCGCTGACTGTCTCACTGGCAATACAAATACTATTTCTTCATCTTCATCGCGGGCTCTCTGGACCCCCCTGGGGCTGACTGCAGACAGACCTGGGTGTCTGCCATTAGAACGGCAACAATGGCAACAACAAAAACCACTTTGCAATTGGCTTTTGAGTTCTTTCTTCATCTCTTGAGCATCCCCAAATTCCTCTCCTAGCCATGCCATTTGAGTGAATTCTGGCACCCTTCTGTCATTGCTGACAACAAAACTGACACAGCATCAATCTGCTTGTGTATAGAAAAAGGCAGCAAAACGGTACTGCGGAGAACAGGACTCGTGTCTGCCGACACCGAGGGTGCAGTCCCCTGGGTGCTGAGGTAAAGAATGATCTCCGTGCTGTGTTGGTAGTTACAGATCTCTTAACTTGCTGGGCTCCTGCCATTGAAGGTTCACAGCAAGTACTGGTATACACTCCAACAGATCAGAAAAAGATTCCACGCTGTGGGACAGGGGTTCCCCCGGTCATGGGCACACATACGAGACGTTCTGGGGGAGTGAAACACACGCGACCAAACCCGACATGGCAGGGAGCGGCGAGGCGTGCGTGCCTGTACGCACACGCACAGAGACGCGCGCGGTACGTGGCAGTACACGTAACGACTCGGTCCCACAACGCGTTTTTGCCAAGTAGGAACAACGTGACCTTTCCTAATGTTCTGCTGGTAGTTCTTTAATTTATGTATTCACTTTGTGACTTTTACATCATCTGCTTTCTTGACTGCAGCATTACTGTGTAAATATGTGTGTATATATGTACAGAAACTAACTCGAGCAACTATATTCAGGTTGGGAAAAGGGTGGGTTTTATATCTGTACAGTATTTCCTTATTAAATAATGGCATGGGGGGGGGAAGTTAACTTCTAAATTGTGGTTTTATTGGTCTGTGGTGTTTGAAGTTGTTTCAGTGGTTGCTTTTGCTGGTTCGGAAAGTTTATCTGGATGTTATATGTGTGTGCCAAGAAAGGGTCCCCAAACAGGGGAGGTTTGGGATCGGTGAGGGGTGGTGGGTAGCAGAGGGTGTTAATAATTTCCTGTAATAAAAGCCGTGTTGATTGCTAGGGACTGTTTGTGTGAGGCACAGGGCTGTTTCCTTCTCTATGTGCTTTGCTCTTCGATTACTTTCTCTTCCCTGGTCCCCGTCGTCTTCTCCCTGGGACGTCAGCAGAGTACACTTGTTACTGTGGATTACAGGGATCTCTCTCTGGGCCTTCATCTCCTGACCAACTCTTCCATCTCCCTCTCTTCGTGGCCTTCCCAGTACCCGTGGGAGGAAGGCAGCATGGTCTCAGACCCTCTGTACCGTTCTTGTCCACTTTGCTTCCTCTCCGTTAGACCTTCTCTCTCCTTCCTCTGAGCAGAACCTTGTTTTCAGGTGTTTTGATCTCTCCAGCAGTTTACTGCTGTGTCTCCCTGGCCTCTTATCTCCTTATTCCCCATCTTACTCACACTGATTCTTCAATTTCATCTCTACGTCTCTTCCCTCAGGATGACTTACCCTGGCTGTTTGCCCACTCTGCTCCTCTTATTACTGTCTCGTTGCTCTGCTGTCTTCATCAGACTGTGCAATGCCGTGCAGAAGATGAGTGAAGGGCAGGCCTCTCCTTCTCCTCTCCTGGAAAATTCTAGCCCTGACCAGATTTTTAGAAGATGGTATTTAGTAGCTGGTTTTGACTTCTCCATCATTTTCACTGAGGTGGTGGTCTGCTCTTGCCCACTCAAGAAATAAGAAATGATCAGTCTGGCAAATTAGCCAGTGCAAGGAAACAGCAAAATTATCTTTTCTGAGAAAGCCAAGAGAAAGAACGTGATTTCCATCCTTAATGGCTGACAGTTGAATTCAGAGCAGGGGCAGATACAGGTTTTAACCACTTCAGGTTGACCCACATCAGGATCAGGAGTTTCTTTGCTTTTGCTCTGTGTGAATAAAGCAAGGCTGCTGGACAGAAGTATGCTGTCTTGTAGAAGCACAGGGCTACCTTCCTTTATTGCCTAAAGACCATTGGCTTGTAAACACACGCATGATGTTGTGTTGTGTTGCAAAGCTGGGAGTGAACGTCTGGTAGTGTTTGGTCCCTTTGTGCCTGACAATATAAGCTGGTGCTTGGCGCTGGCTGCCTAGGGTTTGTGGTCTGGTGTCATGTCAGTAAGGGAGGAGAGTGACAGGGTGTGACATGGTGAATAAGCAGAGACGGAGCTGATGTGAATCTGGTAGGGGCTTTAGGCAGATGCCAAGACACTTCCCTCCTCCCCTTTTGGACAATTGCATTGTTGCTTGGTCAACGTCCATCAGCCCATCACGCTCCACAGCCACGGCACTGGCAGTTCATCCCTGAAGATGCCCGGGTCTGCTGGTCACGGTCCAAGCAAGGGGCAGTCAGCCTCTCCGTGCGTGCATGTGTGGTGCCATGTGCCGTGGGCCCTGGGGGTTTGAGCTGTACCGTATGAAAGCACCTGGGCAGCTCAGGGAGCAATGGCGAGGGTCAGCATGCCCAGAGGTTACCCAGAGCAGCAGTCTTCTCCCAGCTGCAACCAACTCGTGCTCAACCTGCCATTGCGGGCCTGCCTCTCTCATTTCTGGGTGGGAGAAACCGCTACAGCCACGTGGGAATGGCGCTGTGCTGAAAGGCGTGAGCAGGGTAGAGGTCCCTCTCACGTACCCTTGCTATGACCTTGGTATGGCTGTCCCAGCATGGTCCACGGTGGCCTGTGTACCTGTGAATACATGGCTGCAAATACCGGTCAGTCTGGGAGGAGGCATGTGTTTGTGCATTCGAGTGACTCCTGGCAGAACTCTAAACGTAAGTGAAGTCGGAAACCGCTGGCCCATTTGGTGCTACCCCAACGATGTGGGCAGGCATCTCCTTGGGAGTCCATCCCATAGGTGAGCTTTTGACCAAAACAGTGAGTTACTGTTCTGAGCATCACCAGGCTCCTTGCTGTGTTTCCTTTGCTTATTCAATGTGCCATAAGCATGACATACCTGCAACATTTGTGGGGCATCCAGAGAGAATCACAGAATATGGAGTCATCGAATGGTTTGGTTGGAAGGGACCTTAAAGACTATCTGGCATCTATCACATGAGAGTTCTGTCTAGGCCCGTGGGCACTGGCTGCTAGGTCCCATGTCAGCTGGAGAAAGATTACACCTGCCCCTGAACGGACAAAAATCGGTCGAGGGGAGAAGGTGAACGTTTCGTGCTTTCTCCCTCTGCTTTCCTTCCAGGCGTTGGAACCAGATCCGTTGACACAGACAGCTAAACTCCGGTGAAACTCAAGGAGCATTTGGAACAGCTCCGGAGGGGTTTAGATGCCTGGAATGCCTTTTGTGGGTTCTCTCGCTTCTGTGGGCCTCTTCCTGCAATGCATTTTGCCAGGATTCACCTCCCAGGAGCTCACCGTGCTTGAACATAGCTTAGAGGGGTTCCCTCTGCTTGGGATCACCCCGTGTGTGTTGCATGCCTCTTGCTCTGTGTCTGTATTTCTTGCACGTGTCTACTTGTGGGGGGCAGGGGTGGGTTCATACTGGTACGTGTATTTATGCAGCCTGCACCCATTTGTGTGTGTGGTGCCACGGTCTGTACGTGTGCTTAGGTGTTTGTACGCACATGTTTGAGCTGAGAGAAAAGTGTGAGAAGCCGTAATGCTGCTAAAGCCAGGTGATGGGTACCCGTAGGTGACTCGGCAACCCTGTTGTTGCTCTTGCTTACCTGGCAGACCCTGGCATGGCTGCTTTGTTTGGACACTGGGGGACCAGTCCTGAATGGGCGAGGAGGCTGGGACTCAGACTCCTCCTGGAGATGGTTTGAATACAGCACCAGAAACCCATTCCACGCCTTCATTCGCTTCTGTGCTGACTCCGCTGTGCCACATTTTCAAACCATCGTGCCGCACTCATTACCTACTTCGGCCTTAACTGGTAGGTGGAGCAGGAAGACAATGATGCACTGACCCGTCAGGTCTTTGGGGAGAGATGTGGTCAATCTGTCCCGTGACTGAAACAAGAGGCTCCCTTGCTGTTCTTTTTGCTGCCTCGCGGGCAATGCGGGCACTGAAATCCCACTTCTAAGTGAGCAAGCGCCAGCCTGTCCTTTCTTGCTCTTGTGACAGATAGACACAGGCGAAAGCTGAGCGGTGGTGGATTGATCTCCCATCCCCGCTATTTGGAAGAGCCTCTTCATTGCTGCCTGGGGCTGGGTAGGGAGCTTGCAAATCCCAAGCTCTGGAGGGGTTCAGTTTCTTCCGAGGGGACAGTAAATAGGGATGGTGGGAGGGAGCGGACTTTCTGCAGCCGTTCTCCATCCCGTTCATTTCCAGGAGAGATGGCCACGCTGCTAGCACCAGAGAGGATGGCTTCCTGGGAGGACCCTCCAGTGCCAACCAGCACAGCACTTTAACTGGCCAAACCGCTGAACAAGGCACTGCTGTCCTCTGCCAGCGGCCAGAAAAGACAATCGGGACCTGATGAAGAGCTGCCATGACTAGTCAGATAAGGAAGGAGCGACACTTGGGGCCAGGGCCCTCATCATCTACACTATCTTAAGTCTGCTTGGCCAGCCCTTTAGTGCTGGTGTCACTGGGGCTCTTTTGATGGTTTCTTTTTATTTATAGATATATAAAATGGAACAGAATAATCTGTGGCTTCCAGTGACTCCTTTTATCAGACCACATCCGTCCACCTCCTCTGCTTTCTTCCATGTTCAGCCGCTCTTTCCTTTCCATCAAGTTGTATCCCGTGCTCTGCCAGGCTTGTCTTTTATGGAAGAGAAGATATATGTGTGTGAGTGTGCGTATATACGTGTGTGTGTGTATTTTAAGTATTATTACTATTATCAACATGCTATACACCTAAAAGCTCCTAGCAAGCTGGAGCCTTCAAGAGGTGCTGTAGGAAACGTCCTCCCCGCTAGCCAGCGGTTAGTGCGGAGGTGAGCCCGGAAAGCTGCTGCTTTGGAGGCCTCTTTGCCTGTCTGGCTGCTTTTCTATCTTCGGAGCAGGCTCTCTCTCACATGGGGTCAGAAATGCCGCAAACTGCTCTTTTTAGCTTTGCATTTTCAAAATTTCTAACATCGGGGGAAAAAAAAAAAAAAAAGTTTGTTGACTAGCTGTTGATTTCTTTTGTTTGTTTGTTTGTTTATTTTGGCAGTCCTTTTAGTGGGAGCAGGGAGGTGTTTTCAGCAATACAACTTTCCGAGACCTCAGTTCTGTGCAGTTCTTGTTTGTATGGTTCAGCTGTGTTTGGGGTCTTTCCTTTGTACGTGTTTTTCCTGAATGGCAGGGCTATCTTGAAACGTCTCTTTGCCGGTGACCAAAGCACCATCTGTACCTGGAGGCGAGGGCTGGTCTATAGTGGAGGCAGCAGCCTTTCGGGAAGTAGCTTTTCACCGACTTCCCTGCGGAGTCACAGAAGGCAAACTATTTAACCGTTGCACAGGTGGGTTTGGGGGTTTGTTTGTTGCCTTTTTTTTTTGTTCTTTGGTACTCCCTCTCTTTTCCTTCCTTTTGCTTTTTTTTTTTTTTCTCTTTTTTTCCTTTAAAAAACCCAAAGCTTTGGCCGTTGCCCCAAAAGGCTGCTGCGAGGCGGGTAGCAGGCAGGGAGGGTGTCAGACCCCCAGCTCCTGCCCTGCTGAAGCCATGCGGGATTGCCCAGTGAGGAGGGAGAACGGCCCCTTTTGGGGGTTTCCACGGCCGTTCCTGGGATAAGGACCTTGTGGCTGCGGAGGAGCCTGGCCAAAGGGAACGAGCATCCACAGGAGATCATCTCCTGGCTTCTGCGGGTCGTGGGTCAGGCTGGAGGGCAGGCGGGGGAAGATGGCTCACCGACCCCTGCACAGCCCTTCCCACGCTGGAGCAGGAGTGGGGCACATAGGTCCACAACAGGGACAAATTAATGACCCTAAATGGACCGAAGAGGGTCAGCCTGGCCTCTCCTGAGCTGTTTGCAAGTGGGTGGGGAAGACCCTCGGACTCGAACAACGTCATTCAAGGCTGAGCGGAGTCTCACAGACCATGAAGTAGGGGTTAAAGGTAGTGCATGGGCATCTGGCCATCTCTCGATGTCATGACACCTAAGGGAAAGCCCAGCACCTTCATCCTTTGGCACTTGGAAGCGGCTGAGAGCAGTAGTGGAGGACTGTCGTCTCTGCTAGGGTTGGGGCAGGTAGCGTCTCTAGAGCTGGCACAGGTCAGCTCCAGCTGTATTTGCTTTCTAATTAATGTACGTTTACTTTGGAGAGCACGTTTGATGAGCTCAGTCTATCAACCAAAAGAAAAAAAATACGTTCACCTCTAGTGTAAGTCTTCTACTGCCCAACACTGCTACCTCCTCTTCTCTTGAGCTGTTGGTATCTTGCGGTGAACCCGGCC